>NW_027361792.1:1800000-2092500 GCF_039654945.1 Dendrobates tinctorius
CGTCTTTCCTCTGCCATACGCTTAGCTTCGACCTCTGCTTCTTTCTGCTTAATTGCTTCAGCTTCTCTTTCCTGAACGGTTACTCTGTCCTTCTTTCTAATAAAAACTGGTTTCAGTCTTGGTTCCATTTCATCCTCACTGTCTGTATATTCCTCATATTCTGACTCAGATTCTGACTCTTCTCCGGATTTCCATTCATCTTCTACCTCCATCACTTCCATTTCGTCATTTTTCCTTTCTGCAGCTCTTTGACGCATCATTGAACGGCGACGCTCAATTTCCTCATCATCCACCTCTTCTTCCTCCTCCTCGCTGGTGTCTTCCCGTTCCACGTGCCAGTCTTCACCACCTGGTTCAGACTCGGGCTCGCTTTCACCCACTACTACCTCAGGCTCTGCAATTTTTCGGTGTCTGGCCAATTTCTCCTCCACATCCTCATTCACACGATTTTGCAATCGACGTAGACGAGGATCACTGGTGCTTTCTTCAGGTGGTTCCTCCAGTTCTACCTCCTGCTCCTTTCCTTTCTTAATAAACTGGAACTCCTCATCCTCCTCATCAGAGGATTCCGTTGGCGCATAGTCTGGTCTCTTACCGGAGACATAGCGCTAACTTTGCTCCTGAGGAAGTGTACAGTGTGTACACGAAACGCGTAGAGTTTATGGAATAAAAAGAAAGTTATAATCACTGCTTGGTCCTTGGATTAACTCCTTGTGAACTTTGGACTGGAACAGCACGATCCTGAAAGCCGGACTTCTCTCCTTCCTATATAAAGAATGCCAGAACAACAGACCCACAGTGCGCTCTTCGGTCCAGGCAGCCAGGGTCAGGTACAGGTTTAGGGACTTCCTTATGCCATATATAAAAATAACGCCATATAGCATCAGAATAATACTACCAAATAGCACAGACACAACAATGCCATTCAGCGCCCAAGAAATGCTGCCTTGTAACGCCCAATGAATTTCCTATTCAGCGCCCAAATAATACCGCCAACCCAGTGCCTGATTAATACACATATAGGGCCCAATTTACAGGGGTTGACCTTTTTCTGCACACACCATTTTTATGAATTTACCGCATCCTTCAGCTGCCATGTGCCACCACAGGGACTGGCCTAAAATTCAGTTGTACTTTACGTACATTTTTGTGGCATACATTATGATGAATTTGGCACCAGCGTTTGGACGCGGGCCGTAGTGTTCGAGCTGGGGTTTGTCGGGGTTTACTGGCCGCGACTGGAAAAGTTTTTCGGCATTTTAAGATGTTTTATTCTGTAATTCTGGTGAAAAGTGCTTCATAGATCGGCCTCATGGTGGCTAAGATATCCAAATATTATTCCCTTTAGGAGCCCACATAGCGATGCCATATACTGTAGCTCTCACATCGTGCTGCAATTTCAATTCCAAAAGGCATGCATTTCTTAATAGTTCTGGTTATTTTTAAGTTGCTCCTAGAGATTTTGTACTCATGGACCACCTATGAAATGGTGGGTAATTGACAAGAGGGTGTCACATCCCCCTGGAAGACCTGGAGTTAGTGGGTCGCCCTCCCAGGGCCGTGGGGTACTCGGTACCAGGCCGGCGGGATGTGTCACAGCAGCGGTGACCCGGTCCGTGGCCCTGGGCGCCCAATTAACAGGGGAAGTTTGAATGGTGGAATGTATTTAATGGAATAGTTTGTGACGCCACCTGTGGTGTTCGGCAAGTGAGATGTTGAGCAGACGCTGCGTGCAGATCCTCTGGGTCTTGTGGTGTGTTGCAGCCAAGATGGTGAAGATCCCCACAGGTGGAGCTGTAGCCCCAGGGCAGTGTAGATGTAGGGGTAGAGGAGAGGCACAAGCGGTGTAGAAGCTGGTACCCAGATGTAGCGGTGCAGGGTGTGTTGGCGCAAGAATCAATGGAGGACACCAGGCTTGTAGTTCCAAAGCTTTACTCACAGTCTGTAGTACACACAGGTGCCTGCCTCCGTGCTGTGTCCTCCGGGTCAGGGACTCAATCAACCTCCAGGCCAGATGGAATGCTCCCTTCCAACGCTCCGCCAACATGTGCCTTTCTGGACGTCTCCTCTTATAGCGCCTTTAGGTGTGAAGTACTCCCAGTACTGAGTTACACTGGAGTGCCTCCTGACAGATGTTCCCAAGAACTCTACTTGTACGGCAGACAGCTGTAGCCTGCTTCGGGGACTCCTTGCTCCTGAGTCCCGGCTCACTATCCAAATTGCTGTTGTGCCCCCAAGTCTTAGATGGGAGTAGTGTATTTACAGCCCACTACTCCACCGGTGTCTGCTGTAGGACCCTTAGTATCCATACAACCTTGGGGACCGGGCCCCGGCCTTGCGCTTAGAACTTCTAGGCAGGGTTCTTCCTCTAACCCACGTCGTCTGTTCCCGTTTACTCCTACGTTCCGTACTAGTCTTTCCTTCTTATGGAAGATCAGGTTTCAGTTCAATGTCTTTCTCCTTCTTTCCTTACCCATGCCAGCAGACCCAGGTCACTGAGATCTGCTGCAGCACCTCCTTCCTCCATCCCTCTCTCAGGGATCTTCTTTCCTCACTCCTCTCTGAGTGACTCTCTGACTGACTGACCAGTAATCCTAAACCTTCCCACTCTTTTATGTATTCTAACTCCACCCGCCTCCCAGCACGTTTCGTGTTCCAAGCAGGGAGCCACCAAAGGTGCTCTGCTACACTCCAAGCAGGGAGCCGCAATGTGGCTTTGCTGAACTACCGTGTTGTGTGGGATGCAGGTGTTGGAGCGTGGTCAGGAGCCTCCAACTTACCTGGATGGTGGGGCACTACACCTCAGGAGGAGGTGCAGTACCTCTGTGGCGACTGAGCCTCAGGGGCGCCACATAAGTCTCATCGGGTTATGAATCAAAGGTCTTCTTTAGAGATGGTGTAATTTGTGTCCCACATTAAATGGATTTAGCTTCCTTTCCTTTGGTGTTGAAGAGGTTTCTGACCCTTTCTATACTCGTCAGAAATATGGAGCTCCATTTCAGCTGCTTCTGATCTGGTCATTACCTCTTCCTATAAAAACTGGTCAGATCTTCTTGTCCCTGCTGGTGAAAGACTCGTCTTCCTGTGCTGTGTGCTAAAGCTAAGTTGGTGGATTGGAGTTGTTGTAGTTGTGTCTGTTTTGCTGCAGTACGTGTGTGTTTATCTTCTGGTCCCTTTTCCCATTTAGTTTATTCCTCCCTGTCCCTTTCTTCCTCCCTATTGTTGGTTACTGATTTTGTATGATAGACATTTTCTGTCATCCCTGTTTTGTCTTTCTGTCTTGTTACTTTACATTTCTGTCCCATGTGTCATGGGATGAAGGAGGGGACAGATCAGGGTTTAACAGGAGCATAGTAAGTTCGGAGACTCGGGCCTCTATACCTTCTAAAGTTCCCATGGGACAGGGATAGTTCGAGTCCCAGAGACAGTTTGAGGACCCCTTCATTACCAAAGACCGTCACAGTGTGACAGTAATGGTCCAGTTTGGCCCCCAAAGTGATCAATCAAAGCTCCTGTTGGACCAAATTCTTACTCCTATACCAAATTGGGTAGCGGGGACTCTCTTATTAGAGCGCTAGCCCCAGAACTCCCAGGTATCGATACTACATATACTAGCAGCTATCATGCCCAATTAACCTAAGGAAAGAATGGACGTCAACTTTTATGTCAGGTTGAGCAGGAATTTGTCCTCCTCACCCGTTAATTTTGCACATCCCGTCCTTTTCCGATTCCTGCTCCTAAATACGAGGACTTCTTTAGAACGACTTTGTCTTTAACCACCTACATTTCTGATGGCATCATTCCCGCAGACATACCGCTGTGTGATATTTTACTATTAGTCTCACCTCGCATGAAAACCTAATCTTCATTTTTTTTTCGCTTTCAATTAAATGAGAAAATCTCTGTGTTTTTCTGTCCGATTTTATTTAATGAAGTGTAGAAATGGATTATCATTGAAAACTCAGATCTCATAAAGAGAATTTCCCTTCCTGAGAATCTTCCGCACATAAATTCTCATAATGGACAATTACGGTCATTTAATGGTGGCCTTTACGCTGCTCTGTCGCTGGAGCGGCAGGTAATTGGGCTGATATAATAGTGTGCCCGTGATACCCGATATTAAATCCACTGATATCTGTAATTTGGTCATTGTGCGTGTCCGTAGATGACGTCATCGGATGAGCGCCGATCACTTTGATCTGTGGTATTATTCAGGTCCTATTGTTCTCACACCTAAAATTTGGCTGACATGACTGGAGACCCCTTGATGATATCTGCAGCCTTGGTAACACAATTATCATTCCCCATCTAAGACTTTTCCATCAATTGTAAAATGTATCTGACGTTGTAATGAAAAAAACTAAACATTTACTAAAAGATTCAGCTTTTAAATAAATATGTCATTATTTTGCTTAGTGTAAAATCCGCTGTTCTCCTGAATCCGGCGTTGTTTTTCTTTTGTTCCTGTGCCTCTCTGTTCCTGAAATATGGCCCCCTTTTCACAGAATTTTCATCTAGACTTGATAGCCAATTGGGCGATGTTCATAACAGCCACACCCACTTGGCCAAAAAGTGTAGAGTTATATACATAGAAGAGAGGGCCATATCTTGGGAACAGAGAGGCGCAGGAACAAAAGAATAACATCGCCAGATTCAGGAGAAAAGCGGCGTTTATACCAAGCGGCGAAAAAAATTGAATATTTGTGACAAATTCTTTTTAAGCTTAGTGCAATGTTATCAAGTTAGATACAACATATACTGCTGCTTATTGCTAACTTTTTTATTACCCTGTGCAAAAACTTTCCCTCCCTAAGCCACAATTCACCTTATACACCTGATGAAGGCATACATGGGAAGCTTGAAATGCTCCAGCCCTGTACTGAAGAGCCCCACCACTTCTACATGGAGATCATAGAATCATAGAGTCGTAGAGTTGGAAGGGACCTCCTGGGCCATCTGGTCCAACCCCCTGCTCAAAGCAGGATTTGCTAAATCATCCCAGTCAGATGTCTGTCCAGCCTCTGTTTGAAGACTTCCATTGAAGGAGAACTCTCCACTTCTTGTGGCAGCCTGTTCCACTCATTGATCACTCTAACTGTCAAAAAGTTTTTTCTAATATCTAATCTGTGTCTCCTCCCATTCAGTTTCATGGATCATGGAGATTCTGAGCCATTGGGCAAATTGTAAATTAACAATCAGTTTGAGCCAAAAGAGAAATCAACATGAACAGGAGGCATTTATCTCTACATGAAATCGGGAGATTAGATTGTGAGCCCCATTGGGGACAGGGACTGATGTCAATGATCACTAATGCAGCTTTATTATTTCCGTGATGCGTTTGCAAGGGAGATACAACCCCCGGATTAGGAAATGCCACATGCCGGGTTTTGCTGGGTAGCGGATTGAAAATATGAGTAAATGCGCTAATAGTTAAAAGTTCATTGGGTTGCAGGTGAGAGACGACTGGGTCATGGATCAGAGCACCAGGCAACGTCATGCCCTTCCTGGCATCTCAGAGAGCAGATAAGTAATGGACATTGCAGTCTGTAGAGCTCTGACTTACAAACAGTAGATACCTTGCACCCGCCAAGGTCCTAGTAAAGACCATAGGAGGCAATCTAGTTGGACCAACAGGGGCAGATTTATCAGAGCCAAAACATCGACACCTGGAGTAGCTGAACTGGATCAATGTCAGCAGAACCAGATAAGGAGAGTAGTAGAGTGACATCAGTGATGAAGAACTGTTGTATCAGAGCTGAGTTTGCAACAAAGGTTGAATGAATGTAGCAGATCTGGCACAGAGAAATAAGATATATAATAATTGACGCAGATGTGCAGGAGCAGTGGAAAGGCAAACCTGTACAGTGGAGCTTAATGTAGCAGTGCTGGGACCTTGGAATAGCAGAGTTGTACAGCAGAGCTTTATGTAGAAGTGCTGGAACCACAAAATAGCAGAATTGTTTTTGCAGTGGTGGTGCAGTGTAGTGGAATGAAACTCTACCTAAATACTCAGGCGATATCTACTGCCTGAGCTGGATGAAAATAATGGATAACGTTATCTAAGATTATCTTGTTGCCCTCCCTGTGTGTGACGCTTGTAGAAGAGATAGGAACATCTGGACATGCTGAGTGCCTCAAGAGAGACAGCTTAGTAACAATAGCAGTGAGAGAGTGCTCTGCTGAGGGAGTGACACAGAGGCTGCTGCAGAGTGACAGAGGTGCTGCTGAGGACAGTGCCAGCAGACCTTTGCAAGTTCTAGCAAATCATAACAAGGGAAAGCCAATGTTGCAAGTGCCAACTATCTTCTTCAGTTCAAGTCTACCTGTTGGTTCATGGTGTGACCACCAAGCTCGTTGCCTCCTTGTGAATACAGTTCCTTGACTGACATCTGTGCACGCCTGCATCCATTGGCCCAGTTGCTCTTATCTCATTTGCCACTGGATGGGCGAAACCTGCGCAGGACTCCCCTTCTAGTGGAACTAGATAAAAGAAAAAAAATCCAGTCTGATGCCGGCGCTCCCGAAAAAAAGTGAAATGTGAGAGATCGGTTAACTTAAAAATTTTTTTTTAAAAGATTTTAATTCTGAAGTGTATCAGTAAAACAACAACGCGGTTCGACTTAAAAAAGCCTTCATCAGGTATATTATACATCTATACCAAAACAATAACCATCTACTATATAATCGTCTAATTCTGTCTGTCTGTCTATCTGTAACGGAAATCCCAGGTCGCTGAGTGATCGCGCCCAGCCGGCCGCGACCAATCAGCGACAGGCGCTATCCGGCCACAAATTGGCACGGAATTCGAACTACGCACGCCATGGCTACCGTCGGGAGATCTGCGGCGCTAGCCGCTGATCTCCCGACGGTTCCCCGATGAAACCTGAAAGATAAGAAAAAAGAGTTAGATTATATTCACACCGACGCCGACGTTCGGTCCGGTCCGATGGGTGTCGGCATCCTGTCCGGCGTCTCCCATCTTAATACGATGACGTCCTCCTCGCTCCTCCCTCGGCTCCTGCGCTCGCGTACTTTATCGGCCCTGTTGAGGGCAGAGTAAAGTATTGCAGTGCGCAGGCGCCGGACTTCTCTGACCTTTCCCGGCGCCTGCGCAGCTGTAGATAAGCCCCTGATGGCGGTGGCCGCAGCTTATGGGGCAAAAATTGGGTGACAGATTGCATACATATTCTAGACTACCCGATGCGTTAGAATCGGACCACCATCTAGTGTCTTTATAAACCCTCTTTACAACTGGAAAGGGAGGGGTGTTTGTTACTACCACCAATCCTTCACTTAATTTGCATACTCCTCTTAATTGGTTTAACTCTTTAGCAGGGGTAAATAAAAGATATAATTCACATTCCTTAAGAGGTTAAACTCTAGTGGAAAAAATATAAAAATAAATGGATAAATAGAAAAAAAACCCAAAAAACTAATAAACCTAATCACTATATCAATAGCTTTAGCATCTCTAAACTTTCTCAATCACATCATTCAAACCATTCGGGTACAAGGTTTGTAACCGAAAAATCCAAAATGTTTCCTTTTTGTTTAATGTTTAATTGTGATGAAGCGCTCCGGAAGGTGTCATTTCTACTGGTGTAACTGTTATTTGGAATTTTTTGCTGTGTTTTAATAACATGTGACGCGATAAACTATGCTGAAAGAAACCGATTTTAGCATTATGACGGTGTCCATCCATTCTTGGTCTGATAGTTTGTGTTGTGCGGCCGACATATTGGAGGCGGCAACAACACGTAATTACGTAAATCACATAGTCACTGCTGCTTGATCACAAAAACCTCACCCGTAATAGATTATTCCTGTGATATTACAACCAAGTCTAGGGAAGGTGACCGGACGGATGGACGGACGGACGTGTCAGTATAGAGAAAGGAAGGTTTGCACAGTTTAGACAGGTGTCAGTTACTGCAGTGGGGAAACAGCTAGGAAAGTGTAGTGGACGTGCAGTACCTTGGGTTGACCATTAGAGGGCAGGGAGGAGTGTGAGCAAAGGACTTGACATCAGCTTAGGGCTTAGGAAACTGTTGGTCATAGGGGCGGAGTTACAGGGAACCAGGAAAGGTATAAATTTGAGGGAGGGTTCCAGAAAGTTCCAGTCCCCAGAGGGAGCTCAGGTGACAGGAGGACTACGACAGTTTGTGCACTCTGAGGAGAACAGAACCAGGGGGACTGAGGAGAGAGAACGTCAGGGGGGTGGTCCTGACAGGAAGAACCGCCGTGGAGACGAGACACCGGGTGTAGGACACCGTATTTGACTCGACATCTGACCAGTAAAATTGCTGTTGGTTTACGGGCCTAAGGCGGCCACAATGGCGGACCTGTCAGGAGCGT
Source organism: Dendrobates tinctorius (assembly GCF_039654945.1). NCBI lineage: Eukaryota > Metazoa > Chordata > Amphibia > Anura > Dendrobatidae > Dendrobates > Dendrobates tinctorius. The sequence continues at coordinate 1,808,356 of NW_027361792.1, forward strand.
CAAAGAGTGAAGAAGGGACGGTACGTGCATGTACGTCCCTAGTGTGAAGGTACGGTGTGTATAACGGGCCCTGGAAACGGAGGGCCGTGAGGTGAAGAGAAGAGTGGTGTACTGCAGAGGCCGTCAGGCGGACGGCGAGTGGAATAAACTTGGACCTGTTGCACCCAGAACCAGCCTCCTTCTTGTCTCTGTTACCTCTCTGCGCGGTAAGAGAGGGACCACCCCCCAGCTCGGCCCACCGGCCCTACACAAGCGCCTCTGCTCTCTCATTCCCATTACCAGGTTGGACGTCTCATTCCTGCTACTCCTAATTATCGACACATCATCTTGTTCTTACCGTACATCCCAAATACCATTGTTCCCTTGAGCTCAAACAGACCCGGCATTTCCACCCAGACACGCGAACGCCGCTCCCGTGTGATAACAGACTGGAAGAGACAGACATAACTGACTGCATCAGATCGTTAACTAGAGACAGCAATCCACTTATTACATTACGGCCTGTGCTCCTGCCGCGCTAATGTTACGTAATCACCAAATTAAATTCAAAGAAATGGATTTTCGTGCTTGTAGCGCACGTGTAGACATCTGTTCTCTCGGTGCATTGCTCTGCAGCTCGCGACGGCTCGGCAGGTCGGAGGGATGGAGTCGTATTCCTGGCTTTCGTGTGCCGTTAAGAGTCCCTCGCGTACGACCTGTACAAGTGGCACCGATAACACAGAAAACAAATATTGCTTTATGCTTCCAGCGAGCAGACAAAAAGCCAAAAGGCGTCCAGCTGTTTCCAGCTTACCTGCCCTCATTATAGAGTAAGAGGCATTGAAAGAAGAGACGCTGAGGCTTTGTTGTGCAAGCAGGAATCCAAACACAGCTGCAGCATCTCTTTTCTAAATGCATCTGTCCTTCGGAGACTCGCTCCGTTCTCATTCACAGACCTGTAATCCCCTTTTATAGGTTTTTATCAGGGCTTTATAGAATTGTGGCTTACGAATAAAGAGGTTTCAGGGCGCTTCCTTCAGAGGATCCTTAACCCAATTTGGAGCAAGAAGGTTATATAGCTAATTAGCTGAGTATCTCTGATGTTAAATCAGATGATATTTTATTGGCCAAGTAAAATTCTTAATTTTATAAAAGACAATAAAAACATTAAAACATTTTTTGTTGTAACAAAAAAAAAAACACAACGCGTTTCGGCCCTGTATGCCTTCATCAGGTGTATAAGGTGAATTGTGGCTTAGGGAGGGGAATTCTGACATCTTGTGTGAGGTGCAGGAAAGACCCCCACTGGAGATCAAGGGTGGCACAATGCCATTGTCATCATGCCCAAGCTTGGGTTAATCTTTCTTTAACGGTATGCACATTGCAGAATTCGACTGGCACAGCGATCGTGAAATAAAAGCCCAGGAGAGTGTTTGTAATCTGCGGAGACGGTGCTTTACCAGCAGGTTAAAGCAAATCTAGCACCTAAGACTGGACCGTCCTGCTCCTGTGTAATTGAAGCTTGGCATGCTCTACTTTGATTGGCATTAGAAGACCTAAAGCTTGAGCTTAAATTTCTGCGACTGGCACCGACGCAGATTTCTCTTGTCACGGATTGGCTTTTGCCAGTGGACTTGCTGCTGTGACTGGCAATGCCAAGGCTTTCACCCAGCACTTATTGACTGGCACAGCCAGGGTACTTCTGCTCAGTGGAGCTGAAGTCGTTTTGGCAGAAGAAACCAGTGTACTGGCAGTATTGTCTACATTACAGCAGCTTCCAGCCCAGGTGAAGCATAATGAAAGTAAGGCCTGATGCCCAGACTGCCACCTCTTGCTGGCCTTCTATGGAACCTGACAATCGTTTCCTGACCCATCTGTTGTGAGTTAATTTTTCCCTTAACCAGTGAGGTCTGATGAACTCCCTCTTCTGACGAAGGAAGGTAGTGATGCTGATTACCAAACAGCTGAGCAGGTAGATGATGACTGGGTCACAGGAACTGATGACTGGATATAAGGCTGCCGACGCCCTGCTGCCTTGCTGGTGATCTTCCTGCTGGATTCTTGGAGACCAGTCTGATTTCTGCTTCTCAAAGCTAAGTTTTGCTCTGCCTTTTGTACACTTTAGTTCTGGTTTTGTTTGCCTTGTTTTTTGGAGTTCAGCCATCCCCGGCCGGGGGTGAGCTGAATTCCATTTTTGTCTCTGATCTGTTGATCTCTGGCTCTGTCTTCAGAATATACCTGAGTGCTGATATAGTCTTTTTGAAGCCTAGCGACTTCAGGGCCTGTTTTTCCTATCAGTCTGTTGGTTCATTTTTGGATAGGGTTTTTGCGGATTGCAGACAGCAGCTTTTCTATCCTGTCCTATTTAGTTAGCTTGGGCCCCATCATTTGCTCAACCTATCTTTCTATCTGTGTTAGTGTTTTTCATCTTGCTTCACAGTCATTATATGTTGGGGGCTGCCTATTGCTTTGGGGGCTGCTCTGTGGCAGTTTAGATTTCCCTTTTCTGTCTTTAGGCTAATTTAGTTCTCCGGCTGTGATCGAGGGGTCTAGGGCACCGTAGGAACCCCCCACGGCTACTGCTAGTTGTTGTGGATAGGTTCAGGGGTCTGCAATCCGATAGCTTACAACTTCTCTGGTTTTCTGGACTTAGCTTTATTTTTGTTTTTTCCTCCTTCGGTGACTCATCCATAACACCCATCACTCAGCAAAAATGAACACTGTCATACGAACAGCCCAGAAGAATGGTATTAATTATTATGTGACCTGTTGCCCGGACATTGACAGAGCTCATTAAATGGATCCCTCAATATACAAAAGAGAAAAGTGGCACCAATCATAAAAGATTGCCATTGTTCATATCTTTGTATCTCCACATGGGCATGAATGGTGGTCATGTGTGGTGTGGCTGGACCTCACCTTGGATGCAATGATAATGGCCGTGCCATCAGCAGCCACCAAAGCGGGCAGGGGTAGGTGCTAGGCAGGTAAGATGGCCTCCTGGTAGTGTGGAAGCAGTGGCAAGCTGGAGCATTTTACACTTGGACATGTGAATGATAGATATGTTGCATATAAGCCATTGGATTTTATTGCCAGACCTCAGCACTGCAAGAGGAGGATGATGACCCGTGAGATTTGTGAGTTTCCAGCCCTGCCATGGACTTATGTTCAGTGCACTTGTCTATGTTTTACTCCTCTGTGAATTATTCCCCTGAATGCATTCTGTGTGTTTGCTGCGTGCCCCTGAGTAGTGCCGAGCCATGCAAATGCTGCCAGAAAGGCTGGAAAACCAGTGTTTGACTCAGAGAGAGATTATCTGGGCACTGGTTTCCTCCATCCAGTGTTAGTTGCAAAGGGCCTGTGTACTGGACCAGATGGGGAGGGGAGATTGCCAGCCATAAGAGGAACAAGGGATTGCCCTAGCAGAGAGAGTGTCCCGTAAGAGGAGATAGGAGCCTGAGAAGAAGGGCAAATGCATGTTGCCAGAAGGAGAAGTAGCCAAATTATTGAGAGAGCAGAGCTGAGAGCGTGCAGGTACATGCAACCTGAGGTAGGAACTGGTGGACACAGACAGAAGAGGGCCCCTGTGCAAGAACAAAGTATTGGCCCTTTGCAGTCCAGTAGCACACTATTATGCACAATTCCAAGGACTTTGAAGGTGAATATGGGCCCCCTTACCTCATGGGCCCCTAAGCGGCTATGGAAGTAGGTGATTGCAACTAGCAAGCTTCAGAGGAACAGATAGCTGCACCTGTAGTAGCCAGTGATCCAGGAGGGTACCATCCGGGGTGCAGGTGGCTCTATGTGGGTGAAGGCCTGGGGCGCACATTTAGAAGGTGTAGAGTCTGGGTTGTGTAAAACAGCACTGTGAGGATGAGGGCCTGGAGTGCAGAGAGAGACTTAGGTGAGGTTGCAAATATTGGAGTGAGCCTCATGGAGAGACCCATGGAAGTGGCCCTAAGAGTGGAACTGGTCCCACAGTGTGACCTGCAGTAAAGTATAGTGATGCTAGGGAGTAACACAAGATCCGGCACACCAGGCAGCTGGAGAGACCGGAGAGACTGTATGTATTTTTTTAATATTTTATTTACAGTCATCAAACCGGAATGACTGTAAATAAAGCCACGCTGAAATATTCCTATTGTCTGGTTTCAGGAGTCATTGTGTGCTCAGTACACACTGCAGAAAGTACAGTGACATCCGGTCAGTCCCCTCCTTACAGGGGAGCGTCCGGAGTCCCGGCGATCAGTTCCGATACATCTTACAATGGAAGAGACAACGCAATAGTTATTGTTGTGAGCCCTAAAGGGGTATTCTGGTTTTGGCTATTCCCAGTCCCCCAGTGATTTTAAAGTCAGGGGACAGGGTTATTTTCCAAAAGTGGAACACCCCTTTAAATGGTAATGAAAGAAGCTTGGGGAATATCCTCAAACATTTCCCGAGAGATTCCATTACGAGGAGATCTGACTATTGTATATGTGACATGCCATAATAATTGTGTACATTTCCAGGTTGTCTGTTTTCATTTTCTCTCGGTGACATAATTTGCAGCATTATTTAACACTTCCACCCCCTCCCCAATAAGCCCACCAACGCTACTTAACCTTTTCCTTGCCAATAAAACCCGCCCGTGCACTGACTGTTGGTGTTTTCTCACACGTATTAACGTCGTCTCATAGATTTGACATCTCTTGAACGTCGCGAGGAATGTAAAGACCTCAAGTAGAAAAAAAAAAAAGAAAATATTGGCATGGCGACGCTTTTGGGGAAAAAAAAATTCTTCAGCGCTCATCCTTGTGTTTAATGCTAATCTGTCTGCTATCGGAGAAGGATGGAAGAGGAGGGGAGAGCGGGGCGATGGAGGGAGCAGATGACGGATGAAGGGAGCGCGAATTGTGGAAGGTAGATGGTGGAACAGATAATGGAGAGGCGCACGCGACTGATTAATGTGGAAAGAGCTGAATTCTAGCAAGTATCAACTTCTGGAAGTGACATGTAATATGGTGATACAACAGCCATGACGACCAAGGCAATAAATCAGGAGATGGACCAGTGACTATGTCAGTTTGGGTTCCATGGACCCACCAGAGAAAATGCCCCTCTATCCACCTTCGTCATCAGTGAAGCCTAATAGGGTATTTATCATCATCCCATAAGAAATAGACCTAAGAGGCAAGTAATTGCCCCAAAGTGACCCCCTTTCTGCATGACCTTGAGAACCATTTCACTAGGGGACCCTTATCATGTCGAAAACTAAGTACACCAGAGGAACCTCTTGTCCCCTGGAGGGAAAACTCCACTGGACATTCTGTGGAGGAACCATAATAGCGGTAGGGTGCCCTTTAGCTAGGGGTCAGCACCCTGTGGTACTCCTGATTCCGGACAGCTGGCTTCTCACAGGTTGCTGACCAGTGGGAGTGATTTGCACCTGAGCCCAGGAGGTCTATTAAAGACCCCCGATAATTGGGATCCCGCTTATAGATTATGCAGTGAGAACCTTGAACTTTAAGTTACGCCACTGCGGACCCCAAATCTAGACAATACTCTTATTTTAAGTTAATAGAAGCCTAAGGGGTCAAAATTGGATTAGCTTTAGTTAGTAGAGGAAGATTGCTAATTTGGGGGGGCTCTTCCCTATGAACATGCCGCCGCGGTCTGCTATAAATGAGGTAGTCTCAAGTTTAAAAATGACACCCTGTCCATGAGATAAGAGACAACTTTCCGATTGTTGGAAGTCCGACTGCTTTGACCTCCGTTGATCCCAAGAAAAGGCTCTCTGAAGATCCCCTTGTGAATGGAGCGGTGGTCGATCATGTGCACCGCTGCCCCATTCATTCTCATGGAGTGCAAAAGACCAGCCGAGCCAAGCACCTGGCTGTCTCTGGCGGCCATATTAACAATGAATGGGGCATCAGTGTTCACGATCAACCACCGCTCAATTCATATGGCGGCTTCAGCCTCGGTTCTTGGGATCAGCAGCGAGGGTCTTCCAGCGGCCAGAAAGTTATCCTCTATCACATGGATAAGGGATTAGTTCCAAAATTTAGAATACCCCTCTAGTAGTGTAGCTGACCCATTTAACATTGGTGTCCATGGATTAACTCCATTGCTTGCTGCCCATAGCAACCAATCACAGAGCAGGATTCATTTCTAACACAGCTCTGGAAAAATGAAAGCTGCGCTGTGATTGGTTGCTATGAGCAACAGAGGCAATTTTCAGCCCTCATGCTTTTATATTAATACCTACTGCCTTTGGTTGCTATGGATATTAGTTAAGATTAGATTATAGCCGGTTGCTATGGCAAGAGGGGGACATTAATGCAGGATAAAACCTTTTCCTCGTGCTCTGCTGCTTCGGTTTTATTCTACCATGTCTGGTTATAGTTTGGACAATCCCTCTAAGTAAGCTAAGTACACATATTTTTAAGCAAAATTCTAATAATCCACCTTTCAGGACAATTTTTTTTTTTAACTTAAATGCATGTTTTGTGGATTAAAAATCATTTTTTGCAATCAGGTTTCCTTAAAAATGTTGTACGGTACCAATTGGCTTCTATAGCGTCTGTGGTGCACTGATTATTGCTGGCTGCAGAATGAGTGAACTGAAAATCCATCAGTGAGCTCAATTGGACAATCTAATGGGAGAGTTTCTGACTGTGATCTGCTATGTAGCGGGAAACAAAAAGCCTGTAAAAGCCAAATGGTGAAAATGATTTATAGCCCCAAATACGTGCATTTAAGTGACAAAGGTGTCCCCAAAAATGGACAACCCCTTCACGCAATCATTACAATTCTGGATTACAGGATTTTTTTAAAAATGGGATATAACATTAAGGACACATGTTGGGAAAGGAAGAAGTCTGTTATTTTTGGAGTAAAGTTCTCAATCATTCACGGATTTTTAGACTACAATACAAAGATGATGAAATATAACAGTCACCCGTATTCGTTGTGTTACTGTACGGGAATGTAATATTTATGTAATTAGTGTGACAGCAGATACAATTATTGTTTGTGCCCGTGCAGATAATGACAGTGACTTGTCAAGTACTACACAGAAAATGTAATACAGCATAGCAAAAAAAAACAAACAACACACAAAACAAAAACATTCCCACCGGTTAGGAAGAAGTGAGATCTCACCCTGGGCTCCAGAATATTAGACTGCGGCTCATGAAGGTGTAGACAGGTTCCTGGACCAATATTTCGGTGACGTAATAAATTGGATGGGTTTTCTGATCAACAACCTTCTCCTAAAGAAGTTTATCTCCTCCCCGGTGTAACAGGTCAAATTAACCCCCCCCCCAGAATATACCCAGGGTTAAAGTGGCCTAGGCCAGATTATACCCCTCTGGGCCAGAATATACCTGGGGTATAATCTGGCACTTTAACCCCGGGTATATTCTGGGCGGGGGGGGTTAATATGGCCTAGGCCACTTTAACCCTAACTAAAGTCACTAACGACTTACTAACTGCCAAGAGCAAGCGACACTACTCTGTCCTCCTTCTCCTGGACCTGTCCTCTGCCTTCGACACCGTAGACCATTCCTTCCGGCTACAGACTCTCTCATCTCTTGGCATCACAGACTTGGCCCTATCCTGGATCTCATCATACCTAATAGACTGAACATTTAGTGTCTCAGTCTCACACACCACCTCCTCACCTCGCCCCCTGTCTGTCGGTGTTCCTGAAGGCTCTGTCCTAGGACCCCTACTAGTCTCCATTTACACCTTCGGCCTGGGACAGCTCATAGAATCCTACAGTTTGCAGTATCACCTCTATGCCGATGACACGCAGATCTACCTATCTGGACCCGACCTCGCCTCCTTACTGACTGATATCCCACAATGTCTGTCCGCTATCTCAGCCTTCTTCTCTGCTCGCTTTCTCAAACTGAACATGGACAAAACAGAATTCATCATCTTTCCCCCTTCTCACTCTACCCCTCCACCAGACCTATCCATCAATGTCAACCGCTGCTCTATTTCCCCAGTCCCGCACGCTCGGTGCCTTGGGGTGATCCTCGACTCTGCGCTCTCTTTCAAACCACATATCCAAGCCCTCACCTCCTCCTGCCACCTCAAACTCAAAAATATTTCCCGGTTCCGCTCATTCCTCAACCACGAAACCACAAAAACACTAGTGCACGCCCTTATCATCTCTCGCCTCGACTACTGCAACCTCCTACTCTCTGGCCTCCCCTCTATCACTCTGGCTCCACTCCAGTCCATCCTACACTCTGCTGCCCGACTAATCCACCTGTCTCCCCGCTATTCCCCAGCCTCCCCCTATGCCAGGCCCTTCACTGATTTCCTATTGCCCAGAGGCTTTAATTCAAAACCCTAACCATGACATACAAAGCCATCCACAGCCTGTCTCCTCCATACATCTGTGACCTCGTCTCCCGGTACTCACCCGCACGCAACCTTCGATCATCTCAAGATCTCCTTCTCTACTCCCCTCTTATCTCTTCTTCCCACAACCGCATACAAGACTTCTCCCGTGCTTCCCCTATACTCTGGTATTCTCTGCTGCAACACATCAGACTCTCACCATCAACGGAAACCTTCAAGAAGAACCTGAAGACCCACCTGTTCCGACAAGCCTCCAGCCTGCAATGATCCTCGGTCTACTGAACCACCGCACGACCTGCTCTACCCTCTCCTACTGTATCCTCACCCATCCCTGTAGACTGTAAGCCCTCGCGGGCAGGGTCCCCTCTCCTTATGTACTTGTGTGTCCCTTGTCTTACACATGTTTATTATACTTGTCTATATTTCCCCTTTTCACATGTAAAGCGCCATGGAATAAATGGCGCTATATAAATGCATAATAATAATATTCTGGGCGGGGGGGTTAATCTGGCCTGTTAACACCGGTATATTTTATTCAGGTAGTTAGTGCACACTGCTACCACGTGCCTGCATTCGAGACAAACCGAGCTTTGTGGGGCTTTGCTTCATTATGGTGCTGATCTGCTAACTCACCTCTGCTGTTCCAATGTTCCATAAAGCCAATGCAACTCTGCTATTCCAAGGTGCTGTGTGCACATGTGGTTTTACTACATTAAGGTACCTGTTTATCTACATGACTCTGCTGTTTGAAGGTGATGTGCACACATCTGGCTCTGCTAAATCAAGTTACCTGTTTATCTACATGACCATTTCAAGGTGCTGCCCACATACTCGGCTCCACTAAATCAAGGTATACAGTATATCTGTCTAGATGACTCTGCCTGTCCAAAGTACTGTCCACACATGGCTCTGCTATTCCAAAATGTATGTCCACATCTCCCGCTATGTTAAACCTCAATCTTCCACATGCCATCCAGCAAATGCAGCATATCGAGCTCTGCTGATCCATGTGTTGTTTAGTATATCCAGCAGCTCCATTGATCCTTGCTGTTCCACATGCTGTCTGGCCTATCCAACTCCGCTACATCATCACCTCTGGTCCATGCTGCTCTCTCTGTTCTGTAGCTTAGCGAAAGCCATATCACCGACAGAGCCATACCAGCCGGAGATCATGGCGGACCCATAGAATTTGATGATGCATAATGGTGGCGGTAGACAGAGATTCGCTGCTTCTTCTTAGTGCACTAAGCTCAACCCCTAATACTCTTTTCTCGTTGGGACCTCTTGCTATTATAGTTGAGCGAAACAGGTCGGCCAGATTCATAAGTCGCCGACTTATGGCAAAGTCGAGTTTCGCCGACCGAAACCCGACCACAGCGTGAAGTCGGCCATGCGGTCGGCAAAATGAGCGCCAAAGTCGGATTTCTCAGAATGCTTGCACATGACTTTTTTCAGCCACTGAGCAAGGACGTACACTGTGGGCAATGAGATGACATGTGCAGCGTCTGGGGGGGTAGAGAGAGAGAGATTTCGCGCACTTTAAAAAAGCGGTTCGGCATGTAGGTGTGTTTACTGTCCTCCACTCCCTGCCGACTTTGCTTCCCCATTGACTTGCATTGGGTTTCGTGGTTCAGTCGGACCTTCGACTTTTCCTGATAGTCGGACGATTTCGTTCGACCCTGCTTTTGAGAAAGTCGAGTTTCGTGAAACCCGACTCGACCCTAAAAAAGGCAAAGTCGCTCATCTCTACTTGCTATTTTACTGGTTAGAAAAAATGGATTTAAGGTGTCCTGTAGGAGACTGGAAATCAGGTTATATATAGGTCCATCTGCACCAACCAATTCTTTGCAAACCCAGAGTACTTTAGGGACGTTCCTCTATCACTCATTGCCTGAGCAATAAGGCTCCTAAGTTCTCATTTGTGCAATGTTGATCATTCTAGTTGACTTCTATTACCAAACCAGCTTGCATCCTGACCATGATTTTTGTCCTCTGCCTGCCCTGACCTCTCTCATATTTACTGCACTAAGCAAACTCTGATTGCCCTAACCTCTGCTGCATGACTACTATATAGAGTGAACGCTGCCTGCCCGGCACCTGGGTTGTCTCACTGGCTTCACGGATCCTGCAGTGGAGCTACATCTAAAATTGCACCATCTGCCTGCTGTTGCTGATAGAGGCGACATTGCGGTTCTGTCCTGGGGAAACTTTTTAGAGATATCAACATCTCTGTACAGGGGAGGAAGGGTGAACGCCAGGAACCCCTTAATATCCATACTTCTTTCCTTCTCACAAAATTAGAATATCATCAAAAAGTGAATTTATTTCAATTCTTCAATACAAAAAGTGAATCTCCTATATTCTATAGAGTCATTACACAGAGTGATCTATGTCATGTGTTTATTTCTGGTAATGTTGATGATTATGGCTTACAGCCAATGAGAACCCAAAAGTCATTATCTCAGTAAATTAGAATAATTAACAAAAAACATCTGTAAAGGCTCCTAAGCATTTATAAAGGCCCTTAGTCTGTTTCAGTAGCTCCACAATCATGGGGAAGACTGCTGACCTGACAGATGTCCAGAAGGCAGTCACTGACACACTCCACAAGGACGGGAAGCCACAAAAGGTAATTGGTTAAGAAGCCGGCTGTTCACAGAGTGACGTATCAAAGCAGATTAATGGAAAGTGGAGTGGAAGGAAAAAGTGTGGTAGAAAAAGGTGCACAAGGAACCGGGATAACCGCAGCCTGGAAAGGATTGTTAAGAAAAGGCCATTCAGTAATGTGGGGGAGATTCACACGGAGTGGACTGTTGCTGGAGTCATTGCTTCACACCACACACAGACGTATCCAGGACATGCGCTACAAGTGTCACATTCCTTGTGTCAGCCACTCATGACCAATAGACAACTCCAGAAGCGTCTTACCGGGGCCAAGGAGAAGAAGAACCGGACTGTTGTCAGTGGTCCGAGGTTTTGTTTTCAGATGAAAGTAAATTTTACATTTCATTTGGAAATCGTGGACCCAGAGTCTGGAGGAAGAGTGGAGAGGCCACAATCCTAGCTGCTGGAGGTCTAGTGTGACGTCTCCACCATCAGTGATGGTTTGGGGAGCCATGTCATCTGCTGGTGTTGGTCTCCTGTGTTTTATCAAGACCAAAGTCAGCGCAGCCGTCTACCAGGACATTTTAGAGCCCTTCATGCTTCCCTCTGCCGACAAACTTTTTGGAGATGGAAATGTCATTCTCCAGCAGGACTTGGCCCCTGTCCACACTGCCAAAAGTACCAATACCTGGTGTACAACCAACAGTATCACTGGGCTTGATTGGCAGCAAACTCGCCTGACCTTAACCCCATAGAGAATCTATGGGGTATTATCAAGAGGAAGATGAGAGACACCAGACCCAACAATGCAGACGAGCTGAAGGCTGCTATCAAAGCAACCTGGGCTTCCATAACCCCTCAGCAGTGCCACAGGCTGATCGCCTCCATGCCACGCCGCACTGACGCAGTAATTGATGCAGAAGGAGCCCCGACCAAGTATTGAGGGCATTTACTGAACATACATTTCAGTAGGACAACATTTCAGATTTTACAATCATTTTTCAAGCTGGTGATATAAAGTATTCTAATTTCCTGAGATAATGACTTTTGGGTTCTCATTGACTGTAAGCCATAATCATCAACATTACCAGAAATAAACCCGTGAAATAGATCACTCTGTGTGTAATAACTCTAGAGAATACAGGAGAGTCACTTTTTGTATTGAAGAACTGAAATAAATTAACTTTTTCATTATATTTTAATTTTGTGAGAAGCTCCTGTATGTACACAAGAGCTTTACTATTACTTAGCTACATGGTTTGCAGTTTTTCATTCCACCCCATTTCCACGCAAAATCATCTCACAAATCCAACCCACCCCATTATGTAGTCTTGTTTATGGGACACTGTGCTACATGGGACTGTCTGAAGGTATGCCTAAGGACCCCTAACCCTGCACGTCCCCACTCCAATGGACAGTGCGGTGCTAAATTTGTAATGTAATGTATTGTTTAGTTGGATCACATGGATTTACCGGGGGCCAACAATATACATAGATTTTTTTTTTCTAGAAATTTAATTTTAAATGTTATGAAAAATTTTGCGACTATTTTATATCAGAGGATGATGATAAAAAAATATAATATACTATTTTCAGGCCAGAGGGGTGTTTTCTAGTATAACCGGGCAGCTGCCTTCTCCTTCCTGGAGGGGTTAATATAACTAATTATTTACAAGACCATAATTTACAGTTTTTATTGTGATCACTGCATGTTTCGAGTGTCCCTATAATCTTCCTATTTCTCCAATGAATCCACTTGGCTTCCCTCCCCATTGGTCCTCGGGCCCTGGAGGCATTTTATCACTTGTTTAGTTTTATTTTTTCCTGATTTATAAGGACAATTTTAAACAACACACAGAACATTTACCGAACGGCGAGATGAGACCGGTGACTTGACGCACCGTCGTCATGAGATGCTTGTAGATTCCCAGATTTACAAGCTCCCAGGAGACTATCAGGTGCAAGACGAAAGGAGTAAAAAGGGATATGTTCAATGCCTCCCCTGTCCGGGCATCAGGGAGTAGAAATATTTAGACCCAAGCACGGGATAAACTGATGGGATTTATATTGGTCAGCCGAAGCTTGACATAAAATACAAGGCTTTATTCTTTGTTTCCCAGACTGACATTGTGCTGAAAAATCTACTGTCCAGATAAAACCTCAGTCCGGTTAGTAGACGTAATTAACATGTCACATTGATGGACAGTTCACTCTTTATTTCCCCAGAGGCAGACGATTACTATGTCTAAATACCACGGTTGTATGTCGACTGCCATTGGGAAATTTAGTTTTAGCAGATTTTTTATCGTTAGTGCTGGAGCTGAGGTTGCGTTTGCACCCAGGCTTTGGTGTCTACAGGGGTCCGGCCTACATTAGTAAAGGGGAAGACTAGAACTCAGCATACACTTTCATCAGTTCAGCTGACAGCTATTTCTTACAACCACCCTCTCTAATCTATGTATATGTATGATTGGTGTTACACACCTGCCCCGAATCCACGCTTTACTTCCTTCACCCCGATACGCTAAACTTTGTTGTGGTCCACGGTAGGTTTTGCAGATGACCTGGTATGATCTCTTATGATCATCTGCCGGCCTATATAATGCTCACCAAGACACACACCTGTGTCTTGGTATTAAGACTTCAGTGCTCCTAAGACTTGTAGTTTGTCTGGGCAAAGTTACCTGTCTGCCTGCAGTTTCCAGTACCTCAGCTACCGGTCTGCCTGCGGCTTCCAGTACCTCAACTACCTGTCTGTCTACCTACGGCTTCCAGTACCTCAGCTACCGGTCTTGCCTGCGGCTTCCAGTACCTCAGCTACCGGTCTTGCCTGCGGCTTCCAGTACCTCAGTTACCTGTCTGCCTGTGGCTTCCAGTACCTCCGCTACACGCCTGCCTGCGGCTTCCAGTACCTCAGCTACCAGTCTGCCTGCGGCTTCCAGTACCTGTGCCATCTGTGTCCTGTGTGCTTCTCCCATTGCTGCACCGACACCCGTGGCCCGATTGCCCACCCAGACCTTGGGCTTGGAGGGGAGCCTAATAATTGGATGAGCCAAAGGTGTACATGTTCTAAATTGGGAGAGGGGGGTAAACTACTTACAAATACCTGTAGCAGCGCCTTCTCTCCTGTGAGAACAATGGATCAGGCATGCTGAAATTCACCATACCCAACACTTTTTCCTCCAGGGTAACATTTTCTATACCTTAAATGGTTGAAGTCAAAATCATCAGATTTGGCTAATGTGTATCACTGCTTTGAAAGCCTCAGGCATTAGAAATCATGAATTCCTTAAAATCACTTATTAGTTTTTTTGCAGGCCCTGCTTTTTTTACGAGAATTGTATCAGGCGAATTATTTATAAGCCCCCATTATGACTGTCCTAATATTCTTATGGTCAGTCCACCCCTCACCAGGACAATACATGGTAGGTGGGGAATGCTCATTCAAAATGAAAAATTTAGACAAGATGATAGGATTATTGTGCCCTCCAAGGGTATTTACGCTATTTGGAGAAAAGTCTTGTGTCCCCTCCATACCCTCAAAAAGCAGGAGGTCAAACAAAACACAGACATTGTGATGAACTCCAAGATCTGATTAGTCCGGATTAGCCCAGAAGCTGATATCCAACTGTTGGGGTGAATGGCAGAAGCCTGGAGAAATAAGGGGCAGTGTTGCAAATACTAAGACTTTACAGAAGCGTCATATATTTCTCAATAAAAGTGTAAAAACTTCTGAAATACTGATAATTGCACTCCAGTAACCATAGAAACATCCGACTAAAAGAGCGAAAAACCCTCAAGCACCAAACAGTGGAAAAAAAATCTCAAAACTTTTGTCCACTGCTGTACATAAAATACCTGTATATAAAGTACTAATAAGCTAACAGTGACAGATGGGTACAGAGGGGACGAGGCGCTGTCCTCCGGGCTTACAATCTATGAGGTTTTGTGGATGGAGACATTAGTTCAGGGGGTTGCGGGAGCGCCGGTGGTGGTGAGGTGGCAGCAAGGTTGCTGCAGTCTGTAGGGTTTCCCGAAAAGCTGTTTATATGGGGAAATGATAGTAAATGAACGTTCCATGGCCCAAGTAACAAGGCTTTTAGTTACCATGGGACAACAGGTAAAGTTTTCCTTTAAGAAAGCCAACAATCAGAGCAAGTAGCATTGAACGTTACAAAACATGGCGGCACACACCGACACACAATGCGTACCGCTTCTGTCACACGAGGCGCGTATTGTTGGCAGCTCTCGCATGAGGGATTACATGTTACAGAACAAACAAAGTGAACTGAATAAACACCATTAAATATGTACGATCTGCTTGCTCATGTCTGCGGTTTGCAGCACACTCGCATTGCATCCCCTAACCTTGCCCTTCTCTCTAAATTTCCGCCACCTGTCAGGCGTCTCTTTCGTGGCCCTACCCTTAGGATATTGCCCCTCCAGTCCGGGCTCTCTCGGGTCTTGTTACTGGGTCACCCTCCCAGGGCTGTGGGGTGCTCGGTACCGGGCCGGTCCTTCAGAGGGGAATGTCACAGCAGCCGTGACCCGGTCCGTGGCCCTGGGCGCACATGTAAAAGGGGTTGAGTTGGGAATAAAGTTTATAAGTGATTCGTGACGCCACCTGTGGTGTTCGGCAAGGGAGAGGTTAAGCCGACGCTGCATGCTGTTCCTCTGGGACTGATGGTGTAGTGCAGCTATGATGTTGTAGCCCTCCACAAGCAGGGCAGTAGCCCCAGGGCAGTGTGGATGAAGGGTTAGGAAGAAGGTGCAGTGTTTGGCACAGAGATGTAGCAGTGCCGAGGATGTTGCAGGAAGGAGGCAAGGCACAATAGGGTGCAGTTTCTTTACCTTTACTTGGCAATCGCAGTCCAGGGTCCTGATTACAGATGGCACAGGAGCAGGCTAGCCTGGAAGCAGCTCAGGAATCTATCAGATGGGTTGTGTAGTCTCCTTCCCAGCGCTGGCTTGAGGTACATGCAGTACAGTGTTACACTGAAGTTCCTCCTTCTTATCTTCTCTTAGAACTACCTCGTATGGCAGACAGCTGTAGCCCTCTATCTCTCTCGGCTCACCCGTCGCTGTTGTGCATACGAGTCTTAGGTGGAAATAGAGCATTTACAGCTTCCTATTCCTCTGGTTTCTGTTGCAGGTCCTTCAGTATCCATACAACCGTGGAGACCAGGCTCCAGATCATGCGCTATCACAAGGAGGGAGCTCTCCGTCCTCAGCTCAACCTCCAGCTTCTCTCCACATGTCTATGCTCATTGCCCTCCTCACACTATTTCCCCTCCTGGCTCTCAGAGCGCGCTCCTCCCCCAATCCTGGTTCAGAGCTCCCTCTGCTGGCCTGGAGTGGGAACGTGTTGCATGTAAATGGGTCGCCCTCCCAGGGGTGTGGGGTACTCGGTACCGGGCCGGTATCAGCTGGATGTGTCACAGCAGCAGTGACCCGGTCCGTGGCCCTGAGCGCCCAAGTAATAGGGAGATTGAATGGTGGAATGTAGTTAATGGAATAGTTTGTGACGCCACCTGTGGTGTTCGGCAATTGAGGTGTTAAGCCGACGCTGCATGCAGATCCGCTGAGACTGATGGTATGGTGCAGCAAAGATGTAAAAGCTCCCCACAGGTGAAGCTGTAGTCCCAGGGCAGTGTAGATGTGGTTGGTACAGGGATGTAGCAGTGCCGGAAGGGTAGGAAGCAGACAAGGACACAGCGGGGTGCAGTTTCTGTACCTTTACTTGGCAAATGCAGTCCAGGGTCCTGATTACAGATGGTACCTGAGCAGGCTAGCCTGGAAGCAACTCAGGGATTCTCTCTCTGCAGATGGGCTGTGCAGTCTCCTTCCTAGCGCTTATTTGAGTTGTCTCCAGTACTGAGTTACACTGAAGTTCCTCCTGATTCTCTTCTCCTAGCACTCCTCGTATGGCAGACAGCTGTAGCCGCTATTCCTCTCTTGGCTCACTCCGTGCTGTTGTGCCTCCGAGTTTTAGATGGGAGTAGTGCATTTACAGCCTCCTACTCCTCTGGTGTCTGTTGCAGGACCATTAGTATCCATACAACCGTGGAGACCAGGCTCCAGTTCATGCGCTCTTGATGGAGATGAGCCTTTCCTCGTTGCTCGATCTCCGCGCTTCTCCTCCACGTCTGCACACTTCACCCTCCTCATACTAACTAACCACTTCTCCCTTTTGGCCCTCAGAGAGCACTCCTCCCCTTGATTCCGGTTCAGAGTCCCCCCTGCTGGCCCGGAGTGGAACTGTGTTGCATGTATAGGTTAACTGCGAGAGAGACCCTTCACTGCTTCCAGGCCTGGCATTACCCTCCCTGGAGGAAGGCAAAGCCACTGTGGCGGCCATACTCCTGGGGGCGCCACATTCCCCCCTAGTGCAAGTCAGCACTCCTGGGCTGAACAAAACATGAAAAACATATAAATAGTTAAACAAGGTGAACAGTTATAATTGTACAAGATTTGAAAAAGGAAAAATTTACAAAAACCAAGAGCTCCAAAAATAGTCCTATAATGATAAGTCCAGCATCAATGTCCATGGTCCATTCCTGGGCAAATGGTAAACTATTTACAAAGGTAAGTTTTGACCACACACAGTCCTGTGGTGCAGTGTCCATGAAACAAGGTAAAAACTGGAAAATTCAAAGGAAACTCTTACAGATTACCTGTAGGCACAAAACTTGAAAACAGTTACATATATACATACAATTTCAACATTTACATTTACTTATCTATACATGATATCTGATGGGCGGTATACCTTGAGTAGTACGGGTAGACCTGCGTAACACTGGTGTGACTGGAAATCTCTCTGGTTGTCTGGTGCTAGCTAATGGTGTAGTGTGCAATGTACTGGATACACTATGGGTGGTTCTGTGAAGCACGGGGATACTAGATTGTCTAGGAACTCTTAGACTCACCACGGCTATAACAGATTCACCACTGGCAGGGCGAGGGTTCCCTGGCTCCACTGCTGGTGTGGCATCTGCTGCCTGATTTTCCTGATCTTCAGGATTTTCTTGAGTTACGCCTTCCTGTGCTACCAATTGGGGAAATGTCAAGACTGGCACCACTATGGCATCATTTACCTTAGTCCAATTTGCAGGGAATTCTCCAAGTATAGTGCTGACCTTTTCTTCTTCCATGGGTTGGAGGTTATCTTGTTCTTCCATCCTTTCTTTTAACTGGTCAGGACATAGCTTCAAATGATCCCTCGATATTGCTGCTGAGGTTTCTCCTCCATCTTTGCTAATAAGGCACACCTTGGTATTGTCAAATTTTGAGGGTAGAATGGTGTAAGGTTCAGCTTCCCATTGGTCAGGCAATTTATGCAATCTTCTTTTCCTTTTTAAGACTTGTTCTCCTGGTGATAAGGGAACTGCAGGGGCATGCTGATTGTAGTGCCTTTCCTGTTTTTGTCTGGCCTGAGCTAGACTCTTTTCCACGCATTCTTGAACTCTTCTGTACTGTTGTTGTCTTTCTGTATCCCAGTCAGCATCTTGTGACGTTACTTCAGGCGTCAGGACTCCCATGTCCAAATCAATAGGCAGCTTACCAGGTCTTGCTCTCATTAGGTAGGCTGGGGTACAGTTGGTGGAATTCACAGGAATGTGATTGTAAAGGTCTACCAGATCTGGTAACTTTTCTGGCCACAGATTCCTTTATTCCAAAGGCAATGTCTTCAGGAGATCAATCACTACATGGTTCATCTTTTCACACATGCCATTGGTCTGTGGGTGATACGGTGTTGTCCGAATCATCTTACAACCATACAAGTTACAAAATTCCTGGAACACTTCTGCCTCAAAGGCGGGACCTTGATCAGTAAGCACTCGCTCAGGATACCCATGTGGTCTACAGAAGTGCTGTTGGAATGCTCTGGCTGCTGTCCTGGCTGTTTGATCTTTGACAGGCACAACTACCAGGAATCTTGAGTAGTGGTCCACGATGGTAAGAGCATAGATGTAGCCTGACCGGCTTGGGACCAGCTTCACATGGTCCAGGGCGACCAACTCGAGTGGCTGTTTTGTTACTATTGGCTGCAGAGGAGCTCTCTGGCTGTTTCGATCCTTTCTGCGCAGGTTACATTGTCCACACTCCCGGCACAACTTTTCAATGGCTTTCCGCATACCTGCCCAGTAGAATCTCTCTCGGAGCAATGCTTCCAACTTCTTCCATCCGAAGTGTCCAGCTCCATTGTGGTATGCTTCCAAGACCATTGATGCCTCTCTCTTTGGGACTACCACCTGCCAGACCAGCTCATGAGTGCAGGTATTGATACTCCTCCGACACAGCTTTCCTTCATAGATGAACAGCCGACCTCTTTCCTTCCACAACTGCTGGGTTTCCTCAGGAGCATCCGACTCTGGGCGTGAGTCAGCTTGTGACAGTAACTCCTTCACCAGGCGGACTGCGGGGTCACTATCCTGCATTTCTGCCCAATCGTGATGGGGCAATGGATTTAGGGTGACCTCTTTCAAGCCAGACCGTCTGTTTCTCACTCCTTGAGCACATTGGGCCGCAATTGGCCGGTGGAAGGGAGGTAACTCTATTTCTTCAAGAGCCTCAGGTTCTTCTCCTGCATCTGGCAGATTAGGCATTCTGGACAGCGCATCAGCATTGGCATTCTTGTGCCCTGCTCGGTACTTGATGATAAATTCATAGTTAGATAGCCGAGCCATCCATCGCTGCTCCAGTGCACCTAGCTTGGCAGTTTCTAAGTGAGTCAACGGGTTGTTGTCCATGAAGATGGTAAACTTGGCTGAAGCTAGGTAATGCTTGAATCTTTCAGTCACATCCCAGACTATGGCCAGGAACTCCAGCTTGAAGAAACTGTAATTGTCAGAGTTCCTTTCAGTGGGAGGAAGCTTCCTGCTGGCGTAGGAGCTCACTCTTTCCTTGCCATTCTGTACCTGTGACAGTACTGCTCCTAGTCCCACATTGCTGGCATCAGTATACAACACAAACGGTTTGTCATAATCTGGGTAGGCCAGAACTTCATTCCCTGTGAGAGCCATCTTCAGTCGAGTGAAGGATCTCTCCAACTCCTCAGTCCATTCAAAGGTGGAACTTTTCTGTTTGGCTTTTTTGGACTGCCCCACCAGAAGATTTTGCATCGGAGTGGCTATTTCAGTGAAGCCTTTGATGAATCTTCGGTAGTAGCATACCAGTCCGAGGAATTGGCGTACTTCATGGAGGTTGCTGGGCTTCGGTCAGTTCCGGATGACTGCGACTTTGTCCGGATCTGGTGCCACACCTTCTGCACTCACCACATGACCGAGGTACTGTACCTGGGGCTTCAGGAGGTGGCATTTGGAAGGCTTCACCTTCAGGCCAAAATTGGACAAGGCTTCAAACACCTCAGCCAGGTGCTCCAGATGGTCTTCATAAGTCTTGGAGAAAACAATGACATCATCCAGGTACAACAGGACTGTCTCAAAGTTCACGTGTCCCAGGCAGCACTCCATCAGCCGTTTAAATGTTCCTGGGGCGGTGCAGAGCCCGAATGGCATATAGTTGAACTCACAGAGACCCATTGGGGTGGTAAATGCTCTTTTCTCCTTCTCTGCCTCTGCCACGGGAACCTGCCAATACCCACTAGTGAGATCCAAGGTGGAAAAGTAGTTAGCAGCTTTAAGTGCGGCTAATGACTCCTCAATTCTAGTTAATGGGTAGGCATCTTTATGTGTAATGCTGTTAATTTTTCTGTAATCAACACACATTCTCATGGTACCATCCTTTTTCTTTACAAAAACTATGGGAGCTGCCAAGGGGCTGCAACTGTCTCTGATCACCCCAGCCTCCTTCATTTCTCTCAACATACTTTTGGCACATTGATATTGTGTTGGAGGTATAGGCCGGTACCTTTCTTTTATGGGTGGATGATTTCCAGTGGGGACATGATGTTGAACCCCTTTTGCCTTTCCAAAATCTAGGGGTTGTTTACTGAATACCCGCTCATATTCCTGGGTCACTCTGTAAACCCCATTTTTCTGGTGTGAAGGTGTAAAGTCAGTCCCCACCTGCAGTTGCTGGCACCACTCCTCCAGCTGCTTTACAGAGCCATTGTCCTCCACCTGATCGGATGAGACCAAGGGCTCTGCTGCCTGCATTGCATTATTACTGACAGTGAGCAGCTTAGCAACTGTGGCATACCGAGGTATTGTGTCCTCCTCCTTCCCACAATTCAAAAGGCGTACAGGTACTCTCCCTTTACGTACATCAACTACCCCTCTGGCTGTCAGGACAGTGGGCCTGCTATCAGAGTATACTGGTTCGACCAATGCCTGGTAATCTTTTCCTCTGAGGCCTATAGCTGCCCGACACCAAATCAACATTTCACATCTGGGGGGTATTGCAATGGGAAAAGCATCACTCACTCTGACACTGCCAATTTCTCCGCCAGAGAGTTCTACCTGCTGTCTTTGCATCAGGGCCTTGATCTCCTTCTGCAGGACTCGTCGTTCACTGGAACCAGCAGTCTCAGCCACCTGTTGCAACAAGACAATAACCTCGGAAAGACAATTTTCAGTTACATTTGTACCAAGAGTCATCATGGGATTACATTCTCGTCGATCAATATCCACAACTATCAGACCTTGAGATTTTAGCTCTACCCGACCCACTTTAACAGTAATTTCTTTACACCCTACTTGAGGTAAAGACTGACAATTACTGGCCACTACTGTCAGTTCATCAGTTGGGCCACGGGTGAGTTCAGAGTCAGCCCAATACCTCTCGTAAAGGATATAGGGCATAGTGGTCACCTGGGAGCCAGTGTCCAGCAAAGCGTTCATGGGGATGCAGTCAATCACCACTGGAAGGACTGGTCTCCCTCCAACATACTTGGCTCGCCAGTTCCTTGGGCCTTGTGGTCCTACTCCTGGGGTTTGGCCCTCTGCCCCAGGGGTTACTCGTTTAAAGGACAGAATCTTGCAAGATGACCTGCCTTGTGGCAGCGACGACAGATGGGACGTCCGTCCTGGTCATAGCGGTCGTTGTTCCTCCCTCGAAGTGGCGGGGTTCTCCTCTTCCGGAGCCACGGGACATCCTCTGGACTGGAGGCAAGCTGGATCTTCTCCTTGGAGGACACCTGCAGGGACAGCACAGTTTTAGTACGTGCAGCCATACCTTTGGTCAACTCCTGGACCTGAAGACGTAGGTCTGCAGATGGGTCTTTATCCAGAGTCTGGGCATCAGCCTCCACAGGGATGGAATGGGAAGATGTTGCTTCCTGATGGTAGGTGATCGCGAGGCACCTAGGGGGCGCTGGACGGTTGACAGTTGGTTCCTGCAGTACCCGGATGGCCCTGTCCTTGAAATCAGCAAAGTCCAGGTCAGGGTCTTGTAGAGTTATGATGCGCAGCTGTCCTCTGTGGGTACTGGATATGAGTCCTTCAATAAACTGCTCCTTTAACAGTTGGTCTTCCTCTTTCACACTGTCAGGATCAATTTGCTTGATGGCTCGCTCGCAGCGCCTCCTGCAGGTTAAGAGCATAGTCCCTTATACTGTCTTGCACTTTCTGTTTACATCCAAAGAACCTCATCTTGATTTCAGCTGCAGTGCGTGTGTCAAAGGTGCTCCTTAGCTTAGCCAGGATCTTCTTAACAGTCTCTTTGTCAGTGTCCTGCCAGGCTTTTACTTCTCTCTGTGCTGCACCTGTTAGCTGTCCAATAAGGATATTCACCTGGCTTTCAGACAGAGGATGCACCTCAAACAAACTGCACAGTCTCTCTTTAAATTCACTCAGGGTATGTGACTCACCCGAGTACTGCGGTAGCCAGGCCGCTCCCGGTATGTAGGGCATGGACAGCGGCATTATGGGGACCGCTGTGGTGGGCACTGAGGGGTTTGCTGGAGCGTCCGCCGCTGCATTGGCGTTGTCCTCAGACATTTTCTCTCCCCCCTAGTTAACGTGAGCCAGGCCGCGGAGTTACGCTGGCTTACCGGAGGCCGCTCCTCGGCTGGATCAGGGGACCCCGGAGCTGCAGGCCTCAGCTTCTCACTTCTCGCGCGCTGTCCTTTTCCCGGGCGGTACTTCACTGCTTCGCGCTCTCCGGCAGGCTCCGCCCACGACGGCCCGCCTCTTTGGGTTTCCGCGCGCGCCAAGCAGCGGTGTTTTGAACTCATTTTCTGCTCCACCAGTTGAGAGTTCCCCTTCCATTCTCCCTCTGGTGGTGACAGGAGGTAGTGAGGTTGGTTTAAGTGGTAGTGATCTGCCACTTGATGAGGAAGATAATGATTGGATCTCTGGAGTATCAGACTGGATATAAGACAGCCGACGCCCTATCCTAGTGCTGGTGATTCAGTCTGCTTCTCAGGTCCTGGACTTCAGCTCTCTTCCAGTCTTCTCAAGTTTGTTTTTTGCTTATGTTCACACTTGCCCTTGTTGGTCAATTCAGTTTCTTGTGTAATCAGCCTGCCCTTGCTGGGACTATGCTGAATTTCCACTCCTATTTATCAGTATTTGCCAATCTGCTTTTTGTTTCTTATTAGATTGGCCTCTTTTTGCTCTGTCTCAGAATATTTCAGAGTGCTGATATAGGTTTTGAAGTCTAGTGACTTCAGGGTTAATTTTGCTATCAGAAGTGTTGGACAATATTTTTGCAGGTTTTTTTTGGCAGATTGCAGACAGTGTCTTTCCTTTCCTGTCCTTTTTAGTTAGCCGGGCCCCATTGTTTGCTCAGCCTATTTTCCTGCCTTTGTTTGTATTTTCATCTTGTTTCACCGTCAATACATGTGAGGGGCTGTCTTTCCTTTGGGGTCTGCTCTGGGGCAGTTAGTTTTCCTCTTTTCCTGCTTTAGGCTTATGTAGCTCTCCGGTTGTGACGAGGCGTCTAGGACCATCGTAGGAACGCTCCACGACTGCTGCTAGATGTGCGGTTAAGATCAGGGATCTGCAATCTGCATAGTTACCAACTTCTCTGGTTTTCTGAGACTTAGCTTGTTGTCTTTTTTTTTTTCCTCCTCGGTGACCCATTCCTAACACAGCGGGATAATGGCGGCAATGGCGCCAACAGTCCACAGTACACAAAACAGTCTCTGGCACACAGGACCCGGGGATACCGGGCTCCGTAATCCTGTTCGTGACGCCAAAATGGGTCGCCCTCCCAGGGCTGTGGGGTACTCGGTACCGGGCCGGTCCTTCAGAGGGGAATGTCACAGCAGCGGTGACCTGGTCCGTGGCCCTGGGCGCCCATGTAAAAGGGGTTGAGTTGGGAATAAAGTTTATAAGTGATTGGTGACGCCACCTGTGGTGTTCGGCAAGGGAGATGTTAGCCGACACTGCATGCAGATCCTCTGGGACTGATGGTGTAGTGCAGCTATGATGTTGTAGCCCTCCACAGGCAGGGCTGTAGTCCCAGGGCAGTGTAGATAAAGGATTAGGAAGAAGGTGCAGTGTTTGGCACAGAGATGTAGCAGTGCCGAGGGTGTTGCAGGAAGGAGGCAAGGAAACAATAGGGTGCAGTTTCTTTACCTTTACTTGGCAAACGCAGTCCAGGGTCCTGATTACAGATGGCACAGGAGCAGGCTAGCCTGGAAGCAACTCAGGTATCTCTCTATCAGATGGGTTGTGTAGTCTCCTTCCTAGAGCTTAGTTTAGGTACAGTGTTACACTGAAGTTCCTCCTTATCTTCTCTTAGAACTACCTCGTATGGCAGACAGCTGTAGCCCTCTATCTCTCTCGGCTCACCCGCCACTGTTGTGCCTCCGAGTCTTAGTTGGGAATAGAGCATTTACAGCTTCCTATTCCTCTGGTTTCTGTTGCAGGACCTTCAGTATCCATACAACCGTGGAGACCAGGCTCCAGATCATGCACTATCACTGGGAGGGAGCTCTCCGTCCTCAGCTCAACCTCCAGCTTCTCTCCACACGTCTACACTCGTTGCCCTCCTCACACTATTTCCCCTCCTGGCCCTCAGAGCGCGCTCCTCCCCCAATCCTGGTTCAGAGCTCCCTCTGCTGGCCTGGAGTGGGAACGTGTTGCATGTAAATGATTAACTGTTAGAGAGACCCTTCTTTGCTTCCAAGCCTGGCATCACCCTCCCTATAGGAAGGCAATGCCACTGTGGCAGCCATACTCCTGGGGGCGCCACATTACTCCCTCAGTCAGTCTTTGTATCTCAGGGGTTTCTCTCTACAATGTACCCAGAATCTCCAGGGTTCCCTCTTCATAGACAGTTTTGTATCCACATGTTCTTAGTCCTTACTTTATTCTACTGTGGCATAGTACTAAAATGTTGTACTCACACAATTACACCACACTGGAGCTCCCAGCCTAAACCATCTGGACCACACTGGCCTTTACAGGCTCACACCATCTCCACCAACGAGGTGGCCTTCCACTTAAAAACTATGTCTCACAATGGCTCCAGCCAGACCACCTCTTCCATTGTCAAGACCCATAGTCCAATACAATCGAGTGCTTCACCACCAGGCCACGTTTCAGAACTACGGGGCAACCAGACCTCCATTATAGTCTATACATATTGCTCACAGGGTTTCTGTCACCCCTTATACAAGTCACAGCCTCTTCTAGATTTAGGTTCACCAGTATCTCCCACCCTTGTTCTTCACTGGGCAGGCTTGCAGAGCTAACTAAATGGGTTGATGATACATCTCAGACATTACCAGTTAAGGGGCAGCCAACATGGAAGTCTTACTGGCCCATCTTAATAGTAGACTTCTATGAGACCCTGAACACGATAGGCCAACAGCGAACTTACTGTCCACCCACCAGGTCTAAGCAAGACTGGTGAACCCTCTTCTGCTCCATGGTCAGCACTGGTTCAACAGAAGACCTTCTCCTACAGGTGCACAGAGAAATTTCCGTCACTATGTCTGCCATCTGGTCCAACACTCTAATTTAGCAACAAGAGAGGGACAAGATGTCGTCAGTAGTGGCCAAGGTCTCACCCAATGACTTCACATGGCAAAGTGCACACTCTCCCCAATGGAGTTGAACCACCTTAATTAATGAGCTCACTATGGCCTCCTCCAACTAAGTGGTAGCACAATACACTGACATGAACATGCTTCGTCTTAGCCGAGCTAGTACCAGGCTCCTCTCGGACTTAGCTAGGACAACACACCTCCTTTATGACTGTCTCCCGAAAACCTCTCATCTAGTCCCTGCAACATTTGCAATAGTTCCTCAACCTGTTCTCTTGCATGTCCTGCAAAATAAAAAAACATATTTTAGCAATGCATATGGAATCACTACAAAAACCATTGATGCCACCCAACAGATTGATTTGCTTCTCTATATTTACCCCAGAAGATTTTCTCTTTTCATTTTTCCCTTTTATTCAGAATCATAAATCTCGACGGCAGCCTCGATATTCCTCCCAAAAGGCGGCTCGTATGACAGCGGTCATGCGGTTACATTCTCCATCAATTACGGTACTTTGCTTTTCTCACCCTTATTTCCATATGACTTTCTAGGCTTCTCTTTGAGTTCCTCTAGTGATGGAACGCAGTTGGGTTTTGGAGCAAGTCATCGCTGCGGAAAGTGATCATCTCATGAAATGTCCCATTAATATTCCTCCCATTGTATATAGAAAGTCAAAGTTAGCGTAGAGAACTCATTCATTTTTTTCCAAACCGAGCCACAGACTTTAAAATAAGTCGCGGATCTGTCAGTCAACTCGCTGTTTGTTGGAGTCGCTCATGTAGGGAATAAGTGATTATCATATAACAGGATTTATGTTTCCTGCGCCCTCTGGAAATACGTTAACCCCGTTTCTATATTGCATTATTGATATGCAAAAGTCTTATGATTTTTTTTTTCCCTTTTCTCACCCTATCAAGAAAGATAGATAATTGACTTTGTACCGCTGAGAATTAGACAGAACCAGGTGGCCAGGATGGTGGGGAGGGCGTCCTTGGTACATGGAAGCCTCAACGTCTTCATGTACCACCCAATGCATGCTTCTGTGGAGACCCCCGGGGATACAAAGCTTGATAGCTGGGTATTTAGTGGGAATATTAAAGGGATCCTGTATATCCTTACTGCTGCGAGAGAAAGAGAGGGGCGGCTAACGCCCATCATTAGAGGCATGAAACGTGTCAGCAAATTAAAAGGAAAAATAAGGCAGCAGGATTTGGGAAGCGTCGAAATCCCATAGCATATTTCACTGACCTCATTAGTCAAAAAGCACCAGAATCTTCAACGTAAGATTAGTGTCCCTAGGGGGGGGGATGCATTGGCTTTCCATTAGTGAGACCAGTAGAAGCTCGTCCTCCACCTTAGACTTGAGAGTGTGGATTTAGACCAATTTTCATCCAAAACACAGGCTAAGCTGTTTGTCGACACGGAGAGGAGGCTCAGGAGACTCTCCTCGCTCGCCCAGGGGCCGGACAATAAAGTCTAACAACCTCGTTACAGAGCGCGCTTTACATGCGAGTCATTGACCTGAATATCCCGCAAGAAGTCAGCTGCTGCCGCCGTCGTGGCCGCCGCGCTGATTTTGCACATCCGCTCGGCCCTGGGTGGCAAATCTGCAATATATATATATATATATATATATATATATATATAAAATCAACATTCATCCCAGAAATGTAATGAGATGGGTTATTCTGACCCACTTCTGCAAGGTTTTCCTGGGAGGCTCACACTATTTCGATTCACGATAATAACAATAAGGCCGTCAGGCGGCATGACATGTTTTTGTCCTACTTACACCGCCAACAATAAGAATTGCACAAAAAAGCGCATTGTAAATCTGGGGGAAGAGGGGATGAATAATGGAGGAGAAGGAGGAGACGTTTGTACTTTTTGGAGATTGTTAATATTTAGTCCATTGATTGATGTACAGGGGCGTAACTATGGGGGATCTAGAGGGGCTGAAAATACTTCTATGCCCTAGTTACCAAGACCAGCACTAAAAATGGCACATGGCAGGTGGAGGACCTGGGAAAGAATTTTCACTCGATCCCAGAGGTTGCGCCTTTCGTCAGAGAGGGGATTTATTGGTTACTTTAGGGGACAAATTCATTTTGTTTACTTAAATGTTTGTATTTGTCGCTAACATTTATTTCTTTTTTTGCAGTTGAGTTTCATTAGAAAAATTGCATTTTTTGCCTCTGTGCATACGAATGAGTTAACTGAGAATCCATCAGTGATGGTCTGATGTTTTTCTGAGATCCTCAATGTCGATTTATGACCACAGATCGCATCAGAGATGGATGTGCACAGAAACACAGAGTCAGTAAAAGCCAAACGGTGCAACATTTCTTAATATAATGTGACTTCTGCCGCTGCTCCATCCAATTCAGTCCCATTCAAGTGAATAGATGAGTAACTGATAGAGGCACAAAAAGCTACAGATCTCACAATGCTCCTCCCTACTGTCTTTTTTGGCTGGATGACAGGCGCAATATCGCATTAGATCCCCTTTTTCTGACATAATTGAGCAGATTGATAAAAACTGTATTTGTAATCCATAGTAGCCAATCACAGCTGGGCTTTCATCTTTTCAACTGATCTGACGTTTGTAGAAAAAAAAATTACAACTGATGGAGATTAATGAGTTCAGTTTAGAGTAAAATCCAAGAATAATGGCTTTATCGGCCTCCATAGTCACATGTATCTATTGCAAATCCATAGATCCTCCATAGAGGATAACGGTGGCAGTAGTACAAACCCGTCTCACCAACCATTGTCTCATACAGTACGTGTGAATGACTTTGTGATAGATATGTAGCGCCCCTGAGGGTTCAGTCGCCACAGAGGTACTGCACCTCCTCCTGAGGTGTGGTGACCCACCAGTCAGGTAAGGTGGAAGCACCTGACCACACTCCAACACCTGCACCCCACACCACAAAGTAGTGTAGCAAAGGACCTTCGGCGGCTCCCTACTTGGAGTATAGCAAAGCACCCATTGGTGGCTCCCTGCTTGGAACACGAAACGTGCTGGGAGGTGGGTGGAGTTTAGTTTAGAAAAAGAGCGGGAAGAATTGAGTCAGTCGTTCAGTTCAGTCATTCATTTCAGTCAATGAGTGAAGATGTAGAAGGACAGAGAGTGAGACAGAGAAGATCCCCGGGAGAGGGATGGAGGAAGGAAGTGCTGCAGCAGGCCACAGTGATCTGGGTCTGCTGGCACAGGAAAGGGACAAAGAAAGGAAGCTTGATTCTCCATTGGGAAGAAGGATTAGCACGGAACGTGAGGAGAATAAGAGAACAAGGACGTGGGTTAGAGGAGAACCCTTCTCAAGTTCTAAGCGCAAGGCCGGGGCCCGGTCCCCGAAATTGTACGGATACTAATGGTCCTGCAGCAGACACTGGAGGAATAGAAGTAGTGACCACTTTATTCCCACACAAGGCTTGGGGGCACAACAGCAACATACGAGAGAGCCGGGACTTAGTAGTAAGGAGTCCCCGAAGCAGGCTACAGCTGTCTGCCGTACAAGTAGAGCTCATAGGAACATCTGACAGGAGGAACTCCAGTGTAACTCAGTACTAGGGGTACTTCATTCAAAGGCGCTATAAGAGGAGACTTCAGAAAAGGCACATATGTTGGCGGAGTGTTGGAAAGGAGTACTTCATCTTGCCTGGAAGTTGGCTGAGCTTCTGTCCCAGAGGACACGGCACGGATGCGGGCACCTGTACCTGCAACAGACTGTGAGTAAAGCTTTGGAATTAAATGCCCTGGTGTCCTCCACTTATTCCTGCGCCAACCCGCCCAGCACTGCTACATCCCTTGCGCCTGACACTACACCATCTAAGTGTCACTTCACCTACACTGCCCTGGGACTACAGCCCTGCCTGTGGAGGGCTATAACATCATTGCTGCACCATACCATCTGTCCCAGAGGATCAGTCTGCAGCGTCGGCTTACATCTCCATTGCCGAACACCACAGGTGGCGTCACAAATCACTTATAAACTGTCCCCACCATAAGCACACTGCAACAACCCCCTTTTACAATGGGTGCCCAGGGCCACGGGCCGGGTCCCAGCTGCCGTTACATCTCCCATTGAAGCTCATCGGGACCGGTACCGAGTACCCCACAGCCCTGGGGGGCGACCCATTTTTGGCGTCACAAACAGGATGACGAAGCCCGGTGCCACCGGGTTCTGTGTGCCTACGATTTATTGGACTTAAAAGTTTGTGGAAATGTGCAAAAGACCCAATTTGATAGACTGTAAAATGAATGCTAAAAATGGCCGCCAGCGCGGAGAAGAAGGGCGTGACAACATGGGTGGTCTAAGAAAAGACTGCGAACTGTCCTGGGCCTCCCCTGTCTGAACTTCCATGCGACACCAACCTGGCCCACCCCCCGAGAGGTTTGTATACTGGCATGGCATGGAGGAGTAGGAAAAAGACGCCACCCCCAGAAGGAGGAGCGGGGGCCGGTGGCGGGAAAAGAGGCCAGACAGGAAGAGAAAGGAGAGAACGCCATGATGGAAGGAGAGAGGAGGCCTGAAGAGCGAAGGGAGGTTAAACTGAATCTCCCAGGGGCGATGGCTGAAGGCTCCGATCTGGCTTCCCATCTAGACTGTCAACAGCTGGAGGATGAGATTGCCCGGCTGACTCATGAATTGCGGCTGAAGCAGGAGGCGCTCTGGAGGAAGAATTGGCAGCCCGCCCTGGAGGTGCCTACACCAGCGGTACCCCAGTCACCGGTACCCGCCATGGCTGCACCGGATCTCCCCCAGGCAAACCCTGTGGAGCCTGCGGCCGCTGCAATGCCACCGGCAGCATCCATCACCACCGCCCCGCTGTCACCGCCGCTTGGTGAGGCCCGTCCGGAGGAGTTGTCTGAGGGCCTGTGGCCTGAAGCGGAGGAAGCTGAGCCCCAACCTGTACCTAGCACGGCTGCACAGGTCCCACCGGAGATCCCCGCAGATCCGGAGCTACCATCTGCTCCACCGCCGTCTCCAGTATTTAACCGGGCAGCTCCAACCGCCACCGCTGCCACCGGGAGCCGGATCATGCCTGCATCGGAGCCAAGACAGCACCACCGGGAAACATCAGGTTCGACCGCCGCCCCTGCAACTGGGTTGCCCCCTGAGTTCCCGTACACCGCGTGCAGCGGGCCGGCGCTCCGCATGGGACAAATGGAGGAGCTGTGTTCTCAACTCAAAAGTACTAAGTTGACTGCGATGGGGAAATGGAAGAAGTCCCTGCTGAAAAGCGTAAGACTGGAACAAGCGCGCCCCATTCGACATCTTCTGATCTCAGCAGAAGAGCCTGAGCAGCTGATGGGTGTCACTATGCATCACGGGTTTCCTTTACCACAAATTCAGGACCCCTGCCTCAACCCATATGAGCGCCCACCGACACCGTTACCACCAGATGTCAGGCCAAAAATCAAGATAGTAGTGCCGCCTGAGACTAAGGCACCAGCCGCAACACCGGCAGAGTCACAGGCAGCAGAGATACCACCAGCAACAGTGGATGTGCTATCTATAGATGCCAACCTCACTCCAAGAGAAAAGGAATACCTGCAATTTGTAGACCGCCAGCAACAGGATGAAGTCACTCAGAGAATCTTCCGTGGAAGCAACAGCCCAAGCAACCAGTTTCCAGTACCCCAGGAGGGGCCCACCAACATTAAGGAGAATATGAACAACTAACTTTGTTACCCAGGAGGGTATTGGCATGTTTTCCCTTGTTATTTTTCCCCATTGTTTACAATTATGTTCCAGTTTTCTTCAGTTTGCCTAGTTGCGTTGGCAGCATTTATTATGAAAATCTGAACTATGGTGATCATGAACTTGGAGTGAATCACAAACTGTCATTGTAAATAGTTTGCACCTCTTTAGGTGCCCTTTCTTGGTTTTACATAGCTCTTTTATAAATAAGGATTACCTCATCGTGGAGCATGGCTCCCACCTAAAGGACACTGCAAGAGATCCCGGCTGGGAGCAGTGTCCTGCACTTACAAGAATTATTGAATTTGTGAAGTATTTTATAATGTGCCTTATAACAGTATTAATAGAGAATAGCTTTCATATAGATTCTAGTTAGTATCAATGACAGATTGGAATGTTTTAATAAAGAGATTTGAATAAAGATGGATATTTGGAAAAATGCAGGTGACGAACCAGGCATCCACGGTTGTCACTTAAGGTTAACAAAAGAAAGTAGAGAATGTGTAAGAAGAAGTGATAATGCTTGAAATAGCACTTTAAATTAGGTAGCATAACTTTAAGGATAGTTAGTTAAACTTGTTTCCAACATTCAAGAGACAGTGCCTCTCATATTGAGATTAGATAAGAACTGTTTGTTTTGCATTACAAAATTTTGTATGTTCCTGTATTTGTACAACTTCTGTTTTCTTGCAGACGTGCTGTGTTTAACGGGGGGGGGGGGTATGTTGCGCCCCTGAGGGTTGAGTCGCCACAAAGGTACTGCACCTCCTCCTGAGGTGTGGTGCCCCACCATTCAGGTAAGGTGGAGTCACCTGACCACACTCCAACACCTGCACCCCACACCACAAAGTAGTGTAGCAAAGCACCTTCGACGGCACCCTGCTTGGAGTGTAGCATAGCACCCATTGGTGGCTCCCTGCTTGGAACACGAAACGTGCTGGGAGGTGGGTGGAGTTTAGTTTACATAAAAGAGTGGGAAGAGTTGAGTCAGTCGTTCAGTTCAGTCATTCATTTCAGTCAATGAGTGAAGATGCAGAAGGATAGAGAGTGAGACAGAGAAGATCCCCGGGAGAGGGATGGAGGAAGGAAGTGCTGCAGCGGGCCACAGTGATCTGGGTCTGCTGGCACAGGAAAGAGACATAGAAAGGAAGCTTGATTCTCCATTGGGAAGAAGGATTAGCACGGAACGTGAGGAGAATAAGAGAACAAGGACGTGGGTTAGACGAGAACCCTTCTCAAGTTCTAAGCGCAAGGTCGGGGCCCGGTCCCCGAGGTTGTACGGATACTAATGGTCCTGCAGCAGACACTGGAGGAATAGAAGTAGTGACCACTTTATTCCCACACAAGGCTTGGGGGCACAACAGCAACGAGAGTGAGCCGGGACTTAGTAGCAAGGAGTCCCCGAAGCAGGCTACAGCTGTCAGCCGTACAAGTAGAGTTCATAGGAACATCAGACAGGAGGAACTCCAGTGTAACTCAGTACTAGGGGTACTTCATTCAAAGGCGCTATAAGAGGAGACGTTCAGAAAAGGCACATATGTTGGCGGAGTGTTGGAAAGGAGTACTTCATCTTGCCTGGAAGTTGGCTGAGCTCCTGACCCGGAGGGCACGGCACGGATGCGGGCACCTATACCTGCAACAGACTGTGAGTAAAGCTTTGGAACTACATGCCCTGGTGTCCTCCACTTATTCCTGCGCCAACCTGCCCAGCACTGCTACATCCCTTGCGCCTGACACTATACCATCTAAGTGTCACTTCACCTACACTGCCCTGGGACTACAGCCCTGCCTGTGGAGGGCTACACCATCACTGCTGCACCCCACCATCTGTCCCAGAGGATCAGTCTGCAGCGTCGGCTTACATCTCCATTGCCGAACACCACAGGTGGCGTCACGAATCACTTATAAACTTTCATCACCATAAGCACACTGCAACAACCCCCTTTTACAATGGGCGCCCAGGGCCACGGGCCGGGTCCCAGCTGCCGTGACGTCTCCCATTGAAGCTCATCGGGCCCGGTACAGAGTACGCGACCCAGATAGATAGATAGATAGATAGATACTGTATATTGGACATGCGTAATCTATGAAAAATGCACCTGATGCATGTTTCACATCGAGCTTCATCAGGGTTATAGATAACCAGGTGAATTGAAGGAACAAGAAGTTTTGATTTGGTAGGCACATATAGCAATAATTGCCTACAGTGGGGAAAATAAGTTTGGTATTTAATACACTGACAATTTTGAAGTTTTCCCACCTACAAACAATGGAGGGTCTGTGATTTTTATCATAGGTACACTTCACCTGTGAGAGACAGAATTGTACAGAAACCTTTGTTTGCAGTTACAGAGGTCAGATGTTTCCTGTAGTTGTTGACCAGGTTTTCACACACTTCAGCAGGGATTTTGGCCCCTTCCTCCATACAGATCTTCTCCAGATCTTTCAGGCTTCGGGGCTGTCGCTGAGCAACACTGAGTTTCAGCTCGTTCAAAGATTTTCTACTGGGTTCAGTGTTGGAGACTGGCTAGGCCACTTCAGGACTTTGAAATACTTCTTAAGGGAGACACTCCTTAGTTGTCCTGGTTGTGTTTCGGGTCATTATCATGCTGGAAGACCCAGTCACAACCCAACTTCAATGCCCTTACTGAGGGAAGGAAGTAGTGGGCCAAAATGTCGCATCCTCCCTTTAATAAGGTGCAGTCATCCTGTCCCCTTTGCAGAAAAGCACACACAAAGTCCGATATTTCCTCCACCATGCTTCACAGTTGGGACGGTGTTCTTGGGGTTGTACTCATCCTTCTTCTTCCTCCAGGTGCAATTAATCCAGGTAATGAGTGCAGAGTAGGAGGCTTCTTAAAGAAAAACCAACAGGTGTGTGAGAGCAGAATTCTTGCTGGTTGGCTGGTGATCAGATACTTATTTCATGCAATACAGTAAAATTAAATGTAATTATTTAAAAGTCATACAACGTTATTTTCTGATTTTTAGTTTTGGATTCTGTCTCTCACAGGTAAAGTATACCTACAATAAAAATTACAGACCTCCCCATTCTGTGTAGGTGGGAAAACTTGCAAAATTGTCAGTGTATCAAATACTTATTTTCCCCACTGTATAGATAAACATGAAGTCTATATATATATATATATATCTGTACAAAAAAAATGTGCGGAACAAAACCCCCCCAAAAGATTACATACGGTATATTTTTTATGCGTGTTTCACATTAAACTTCATCAGGGGTCTAGATAAATAAGAGGTAGATATATAAATACCTGCACAAAAAAACTGTGCAGGGCTTAAGAAAGATGAAAAAAATGTATATTTTTATTGATACATGACTATAAAGCAAATAGTAAATATACAAAGTCAGACATATAAGCCATATAAGAGAATAACAAGGATACCACCCTGATAGGTGTTGAACACAATACTGGGTAGGAGAAACAAATGAAACGGATATTCATAGGAGATAAAAATCAAAAAGTCCAAGTTGGTCAAGGCATAGAAAAAAAAACTATAGAAAGGCGGTCATGCATGATAAAGTGCATACACAGTGATAATGGTAAGGAATCACCTATGAGAAAGTGATAAGTGTTTCACATCAAGCTTCATCAGGGGTTTAGACAAAAATATAGATAAATATGAGGTATAAATATTAATAGATACATGACAGCTAGATTAGATGGTTGGGTAGATATGACATGGATAGATAGATGAAATATAAACTGCATTACTGCTATATAGAAAATACTGAAAGTACTTAGCACACCAATTGCACAATTCATGTGAGCCCACCAGCCATGACAAGGCGACCTCTCCCCTTTATAAGTATATTATTTTTTAGCAGTAATGTGGTATAAATGTCTAATATTCAATGTTTGCATACATCTTAGTATATACCGAGGATGCTCTAGTCTTTTGTTTGTACATTATGCAGTCATAGCAGCATGCACCTGTTCACATTTACAAGAGGTGCCACGCAGTTTTCTGTGTTATTTTTTGCAGACAATTAGATCAGGCACTTGTTCTTATCAGACGGATGACGCGACTTTCGTGGTGCGCCGGTAGCACGCGGCCGGCTGTATCTGCGCCGATATCTGCTCGCTCGGGTGATATCTGCTCTGTGGGACTTTCTGATGGAAATGTCAGGAGAATCTGTCATGGGAGTCCTGGACGTAAATGCTGGAAAAATCTAATTTTCTTGTCTATACACAGAATTCCTACATGTGAGCCTCATATTATAATACTCAGCAGGAGGGCTGGAAATGTCACCGAGAACATGTGGCCTGAAACCATCCTCCTCGGGAGGAAGAGCGAGGCGCGCGGGTACATCGTGATCCCTGCTAAATGTGGCACATCATCCTGACTCATGCAGACTCCCCAAAGACGGCTGGCCTCTCCAAAATCTACTATTCACCATTGATATCACCTGGAGGTAGAATGGCAATAGGGGATGTAGGAAGGAAGGGGCCAGGTACTGCAGGTACTGCCCCCCCGGGACAGAAGCGCCAATTCCCCATTATCTAGCAATGTAGTTCTTCAAGGCTCAGCCTTTTTTCCTCTAAGGGCCCATAACAAACTGATGAGCGGCCCTATGGTACACGTGTGCTTACTGAGTTCAGGTCAATTCAGTCTATTGTCCTCTGTTATCAGCTGGGTACAAGAAGACAGCGTTCAACAGCCAAACTCCTGCCATCTTTTCTTTCATGACCAAGTCAGCAAAACGATGGGGCAGTAGCCCAACTATCCGAAGGAAAGACTATCGATGTTATTAGTAAAAGGGGAATTCAGGGTACAAACAAAAAAAATTAAAATGAAATGGCTGTCCCTTACAGGTGCTGTAACCTCTGCAGCACTGTGTATGGTCTGAGCACTGACAGACGGACCCCCCACCCCTGTAACCTCTGCAGCACTGTGTATGACCTGAGAACTGACAGGCGGACCCCCCATCCCTGTAACCTCTGCAGCACTGTGTATGGTCTGAGCACTGACAGGCGTACCCCCCACCCCTGTAACCTCTGCAGCACTGTGTATGGTCTGAGAACTGACAGGCGGACACCCCACCCCTGTAACCTCTGCAGCACTGTGTATGGTCTGAGCACTGACAGGCGTACCCCCCACCCCTGTAACCTCTGCAGCACTGTGTATGGTCTGAGCACTGACAGGCGGACACCCCACCCCTGTAACCTCTGCAGCACTGTGTATGGTCTGAGCACTGACAGGCGGACCCCCCACCCCTGTAACCTCTGCAGTAATGTGTATGACCTGAGAACTGACAGGCAGACCCCCCACCCCTGTAACCTCTGCAGCA
The DNA here is from genome assembly GCF_039654945.1 of Dendrobates tinctorius. Lineage (NCBI taxonomy): Eukaryota > Metazoa > Chordata > Amphibia > Anura > Dendrobatidae > Dendrobates > Dendrobates tinctorius. Next base: position 1,845,219 of record NW_027361792.1, read on the forward strand.
ATGTGTATGGTCTGAGAACTGACAGGCGGACCCCCCACCCCTGTAACCTCTGCAGCACTGTGTATGACCTGAGAACTGACAGGCGGACCCCCACCCCTGTAACCTCTGCAGCACTGTGTATGGTCTGAGAACTGACAGGCGGACCCCCCACCCCTGTAACCTCTGCAGCACTGTGTATGGTCTGAGCACTGACAGGCGGACCCCCCACCCCTGTAACCTCTGCAGCAATGTGTATGGTCTGAGAACTGACAGGCGGACCCCCCACCTCTGTAACCTCTGCAGTAATGTGTATGGTCTGAGCACTGACAGGCGGACCCCCACCCCTGTAACCTCTGCAGCCATGTGTATGGTCTGAGCACTGACAGGCGGACCCTCCACCCCAGTAACCTCTGCAGCATTGTGTATGGTCTGAGAACTGACAGGCGGACCCCCCACCCCTGTAACCTCTGCAGTAATGTGTATGGTCTGAGCACTGACAGGCGGACCCCCCACCCCTGTAACCTCTGCAGCCATGTGTATGGTCTTAGCACTGACAGGCGGACCCCCCACCTCTGTAACCTCTGCAGCACTGTGTATGATCTGAGCACTGACAGGCGGACCCCCCACCCCTGTAACCTCTGCAGCACTGTGTATGGTCTGAGCACTGACAGGCGGACCCCCCACCCCTGTAACCTCTGCAGCACTGTGTATGGTCTGAGCACTGACAGGCGGACCCCCCACCCCTGTAACCTCTGCAGTAATGTGTATGGTCTGAGAACTGACAGGCGGACCCACCACCCCTGTAACCTCTGCAGCAATGTGTATGATCTGAGCACTGACAGGCGGACCCCCCACCCCTGTAACCTCTGCAGCCATGTGTATGGTCTGAGAACTGACAGGCGGACCCCCCACCCCTGTAACCTCTGCAGTGATGTGTATGATCTGAGCACTGACAGGCGGACCCCCCACCCCTGTAACCTCTGCAGCAATGTGTATGATCTGAGAACTGACAGGCGGACCCCCCACCCCTGTAACCTCTGCAGCGATGTGTATGGTCTGAGAACTGACAGGCGGACCCCCCACCCCTGTAACCTCTGCAGTGATGTGTATGGTCTGAGCACTGACAGGCGGACCCCCCACCCCTGTAACCTCTGCAGTAATGTGTATGGTCTGAGCACTGACAGGCGGACACCCCACCCCTGTAACCTCTGCAGCACTGTGTATGGTCTGAGCACTGACAGGCGGACACCCCACCCCTGTAACCTCTGCAGCACTGTGTATGGTCTGAGCACTGACAGGCGGACCCCCCACCCCTGTAACCTCTGCAGCAATGTGTATGGTCTGAGAACTGACAGGCGGACCCCCCACCTCTGTAACCTCTGCAGTAATGTGTATGGTCTGAGCACTGACAGGCGGACCCCCACCCCTGTAACCTCTGCAGCCATGTGTATGGTCTGAGCACTGACAGGCGGACCCTCCACCCCAGTAACCTCTGCAGCATTATATATGGTCTGAGAACTGACAGGCGGACCCCCCACCCCTGTAACCTCTGCAGTAATGTGTATGGTCTGAGCACTGACAGGCGGACCCCCCACCCCTGTAAGCTCTGCAGCCATGTGTATGGTCTGAGCACTGACAGGCGGACCCCCCACCTCTGTAACCTCTGCAGCACTGTGTATGATCTGAGCACTGACAGGCGGACCCCCCACCCCTGTAACCTCTGCAGCACTGTGTATGGTCTGAGCACTGACAGGCGGACCCCCCACACCTGTAACCTCTGCAGTAATGTGTATGGTCTGAGAACTGACAGGCGGACCCCCCACCCCTGTAACCTCTGCAGCGATGTGTATGGTCTGAGAACTGACAGGCGGACCCCCCACCCCTGTAACCTCTGCAGTGATGTGTATGGTCTGAGCACTGACAGGCGGACCCCCCACCCCTGTAACCTCTGCAGTAATGTGTATGGTCTGAGCACTGACAGGCGGACCCCCCAACCCTGTAACCTCTGCAGCACTGTGTATGATCTGAGCACTGACAGGCGGACCCCCCACCCCTGTAACCTCTGCAGCAATGTGTATGATCTGAGAACTGACAGGCGGACCCCCCACCCCTGTAACCTCTGTAGCAATGTGTATGATCTGAGAACTGACAGGCGGACCCCCCACCCCTGTAACCTCTGCAGCAATGTGTATGGTCTGAGAACTGACAGGCGGACCCCCCACGCCTGTAACCTCTGCAGCACTGTGTATGGTCTGAGAACTGACAGGCGGACCCCCCACCCCTGTAACCTCTGCAGTAATGTGTATGGTCTCAGCACTGACAGGCGGACCCCCCACCCCTGTAACCTCTGCAGCACTGTGTATGGCCTGAGCACTGACAGGCGGACCCCCCACCCCTGTAACCTCTGCAGCCATGTGTATGGTCTGAGAACTGACAGGCAGACCCCCCACCCCTGTAACCTCTGCAGCACTGTGTATGGTCTGAGAACTGACAGGCAGACCCCCCACCCCTGTACCCTCTGTAGTAATGTGTATGGTCTGAGCACTGACAGGCGGACCCCCCACCCCTGTAACCTCTGCAGCACTGTGTATGGTCTGAGCACTGACAGGCGGACCCCCCTACCCTTGTAACCTATGCAGCACTGTGTATGATCTGAGCACTGACAGGCGGATCCCCCACCCCTGTAACCTCTGCAGCAATATGTATGGTCTGAGAACTGACAGGCGGACCCCCACCTTTGTAACCTCTGCAGCACTGTGTATGGTCTGAGCACTGACAGGCGGACCCCCCACCCCTGTAACCTCTGCAGTAATGTGTATGGTCTGAGAACTGACAGGCGGACCCACCACCCCTGTAACCTCTGCAGCAATGTGTATGATCTGAGCACTGACAGGCGGACCCCCCACCCCTGTAACCTCTGCAGCCATGTGTATGGTCTGAGAACTGACAGGCGGACCCCCCACCCCTGTAACCTCTGCAGTGATGTGTATGATCTGAGCACTGACAGGCGGACCCCCCACCCCTGTAACCTCTGCAGCAATGTGTATGATCTGAGAACTGACAGGCGGACCCCCCACCCCTGTAACCTCTGCAGCGATGTGTATGGTCTGAGAACTGACAGGCGGACCCCCCACCCCTGTAACCTCTGCAGTGATGTGTATGGTCTGAGCACTGACAGGCGGACCCCCCACCCCTGTAACCTCTGCAGTAATGTGTATGGTCTGAGCACTGACAGGCGGACACCCCACCCCTGTAACCTCTGCAGCACTGTGTATGGTCTGAGCACTGACAGGCGGACACCCCACCCCTGTAACCTCTGCAGCACTGTGTATGGTCTGAGCACTGACAGGCGGACCCCCCACCCCTGTAACCTCTGCAGCAATGTGTATGGTCTGAGAACTGACAGGCGGACCCCCCACCTCTGTAACCTCTGCAGTAATGTGTATGGTCTGAGCACTGACAGGCGGACCCCCACCCCTGTAACCTCTGCAGCCATGTGTATGGTCTGAGCACTGACAGGCGGACCCTCCACCCCAGTAACCTCTGCAGCATTATATATGGTCTGAGAACTGACAGGCGGACCCCCCACCCCTGTAACCTCTGCAGTAATGTGTATGGTCTGAGCACTGACAGGCGGACCCCCACCCCTGTAAGCTCTGCAGCCATGTGTATGGTCTGAGCACTGACAGGCGGACCCCCCACCTCTGTAACCTCTGCAGCACTGTGTATGATCTGAGCACTGACAGGCGGACCCCCCACCCCTGTAACCTCTGCAGCACTGTGTATGGTCTGAGCACTGACAGGCGGACCCCCCACACCTGTAACCTCTGCAGTAATGTGTATGGTCTGAGAACTGACAGGCGGACCCCCCACCCCTGTAACCTCTGCAGCGATGTGTATGGTCTGAGAACTGACAGGCGGACCCCCCACCCCTGTAACCTCTGCAGTGATGTGTATGGTCTGAGCACTGACAGGCGGACCCCCCACCCCTGTAACCTCTGCAGTAATGTGTATGGTCTGAGCACTGACAGGCGGACCCCCCAACCCTGTAACCTCTGCAGCACTGTGTATGATCTGAGCACTGACAGGCGGACCCCCCACCCCTGTAACCTCTGCAGCAATGTGTATGATCTGAGAACTGACAGGCGGACCCCCCACCCCTGTAACCTCTGTAGCAATGTGTATGATCTGAGAACTGACAGGCGGACCCCCCACCCCTGTAACCTCTGCAGCAATGTGTATGGTCTGAGAACTGACAGGCGGACCCCCCACGCCTGTAACCTCTGCAGCACTGTGTATGGTCTGAGAACTGACAGGCGGACCCCCCACCCCTGTAACCTCTGCAGTAATGTGTATGGTCTCAGCACTGACAGGCGGACCCCCCACCCCTGTAACCTCTGCAGCACTGTGTATGGCCTGAGCACTGACAGGCGGACCCCCCACCCCTGTAACCTCTGCAGCCATGTGTATGGTCTGAGAACTGACAGGCAGACCCCCCACCCCTGTAACCTCTGCAGCACTGTGTATGGTCTGAGAACTGACAGGCAGACCCCCCACCCCTGTACCCTCTGTAGTAATGTGTATGGTCTGAGCACTGACAGGCGGACCCCCCACCCCTGTAACCTCTGCAGCACTGTGTATGGTCTGAGCACTGACAGGCGGACCCCCCTACCCTTGTAACCTATGCAGCACTGTGTATGATCTGAGCACTGACAGGCGGATCCCCCACCCCTGTAACCTCTGCAGCAATATGTATGGTCTGAGAACTGACAGGCGGACCCCCACCTTTGTAACCTCTGCAGCACTGTGTATGGTCTGAGCACGGACAGGCGGACCCCCCACCCCTGTAACCTCTGCAGCACTGTGTATGGTCTGAGCTCTGACAGGCGGACCCCCCACCCCTGTAACCTCTGCAGCGATGTGTATGGTCTGAGAACTGACAGGCGGACCCCCCACCCCTGTAACCTCTGCAGTGATGTGTATGGTCTGAGCACTGACAGGCGGACCCCCCACCCCTGTAACCTCTGCAGTAATGTGTATGGTCTGAGCACTGACAGGCGGACACCCCACCCCTGTAACCTCTGCAGCACTGTGTATGGTCTGAGCACTGACAGGCGGACACCCCACCCCTGTAACCTCTGCAGCACTGTGTATGACCTGAGAACTGACAGGCGGACCCCCCACCCCTGTAACCTCTGCAGCACTGTGTATGGTCTGAGAACTGACAGGCGGACCCCCCACCCCTGTAACCTCTGCAGCACTGTGTATGGTCTGAGCACTGACAGGCGGACCCCCCACCCCTGTAACCTCTGCAGCAATGTGTATGGTCTGAGAACTGACAGGCGGACCCCCCACCTCTGTAACCTCTGCAGTAATGTGTATGGTCTGAGCACTGACAGGCGGACCCCCACCCCTGTAACCTCTGCAGCCATGTGTATGGTCTGAGCACTGACAGGCGGACCCTCCACCCCAGTAACCTCTGCAGCATTATGTATGGTCTGAGAACTGACAGGCGGACCCCCCACCCCTGTAACCTCTGCAGTAATGTGTATGGTCTGAGCACTGACAGGCGGACCCCCCACCCCTGTAAGCTCTGCAGCCATGTGTATGGTCTGAGCACTGACAGGCGGACCCCCCACCTCTGTAACCTCTGCAGCACTGTGTATGATCTGAGCACTGACAGGCGGACCCCCCACCCCTGTAACCTCTGCAGCACTGTGTATGGTCTGAGCACTGACAGGCGGACCCCCCACCCCTGTAACCTCTGCAGCAATGTGTATGGTCTGAGCACTGACAGGCGGACCCCCCACCCCTGTAACCTCTGCAGTAATGTGTATGGTCTGAGAACTGACAGGCGGACCCACCACCCCTGTAACCTCTGCAGCAATGTGTATGATCTGAGCACTGACAGGCGGACCCCCCACCCCTGTAACCTCTGCAGCCATGTGTATGGTCTGAGAACTGACAGGCGGACCCCCCACCCCTGTAACCTCTGCAGTGATGTGTATGATCTGAGCACTGACAGGCGGACCCCCCACCCCTGTAACCTCTGCAGCAATGTGTATGATCTGAGAACTGACAGGCGGACCCCCCACCCCTGTAACCTCTGCAGCAATGTGTATGATCTGAGCACTGACAGGCGGACCCCCCACCCCTGTAACCTCTGCAGCGATGTGTATGGTCTGAGAACTGACAGGCGGACCCCCCACCCCTGTAACCTCTGCAGTGATGTGTATGATCTGAGCACTGACAGGCGGACCCCCCACCCCTGTAACCTCTGCAGCAATGTGTATGATCTGAGAACTGACAGGCGGACCCCCCACCCCTGTAACCTCTGCAGCAATGTGTATGATCTGAGCACTGACAGGCGGATCCCCCACCCCTGTAACCTCTGCAGCGATGTGTATGGTCTGAGAACTGACAGGCGGACCCCCCACCCCTGTAACCTCTGCAGTGATGTGTATGGTCTGAGCACTGACAGGCGGACCCCCCACCCCTGTAACCTCTGCAGTAATGTGTATGGTCTGAGCACTGACAGGCGGACACCCCACCCCTGTAACCTCTGCAGCACTGTGTATGGTCTGAGCACTGACAGGCGGACACCCCACCCCTGTAACCTCTGCAGCACTGTGTATGACCTGAGAACTGACAGGCGGACCCCCCACCCCTGTAACCTCTGCAGCACTGTGTATGGTCTGAGAACTGACAGGCGGACCCCCCACCCCTGTAACCTCTGCAGCACTGTGTATGGTCTGAGCACTAACAGGCGGACCCCCCACCCCTGTAACCTCTGCAGCAATGTGTATGGTCTGAGAACTGACAGGCGGACCCCCCACCTCTGTAACCTCTGCAGTAATGTGTATGGTCTGAGCACTGACAGGCGGACCCCCACCCCTGTAACCTCTGCAGCCATGTGTATGGTCTGAGCACTGACAGGCGGACCCTCCACCCCAGTAACCTCTGCAGCATTATGTATGGTCTGAGAACTGACAGGCGGACCCCCCACCCCTGTAACCTCTGCAGTAATGTGTATGGTCTGAGCACTGACAGGCGGACCCCCCACCCCTGTAAGCTCTGCAGCCATGTGTATGGTCTGAGCACTGACAGGCGGACCCCCCACCTCTGTAACCTCTGCAGCACTGTGTAGGTTCTGAGCACTGACAGGCGGACCCCCCACCCCTGTAACCTCTGCAGCACTGTGTATGGTCTGAGCACTGACAGGCGGACCCCCCACACCTGTAACCTCTGCAGTAATGTGTATGGTCTGAGAACTGACAGGCGGACCCCCCACCCCTGTAACCTCTGCAGCGATGTGTATGGTCTGAGAACTGACAGGCGGACCCCCCACCCCTGTAACCTCTGCAGTGATGTGTATGGTCTGAGCACTGACAGGCGGACCCCCCACCCCTGTAACCTCTGCAGTAATGTGTATGGTCTGAGCACTGACAGGCGAACCCCCCAACCCTGTAACCTCTGCAGCACTGTGTATGATCTGAGCACTGACAGGCGGACCCCCCACCCCTGTAACCTCTGCAGCAATGTGTATGATCTGAGAACTGACAGGCGGACCCCCCACCCCTGTAACCTCTGTAGCAATGTGTATGATCTGAGAACTGACAGGCGGACCCCCCACCCCTGTAACCTCTGCAGCAATGTGTATGGTCTGAGAACTGACAGGCGGACCCCCCACGCCTGTAACCTCTGCAGCACTGTGTATGGTCTGAGAACTGACAGGCGGACCCCCCACCCCTGTAACCTCTGCAGTAATGTGTATGGTCTCAGCACTGACAGGCGGACCCCCCACCCCTGTAACCTCTGCAGCACTGTGTATGGCCTGAGCACTGACAGGCGGACCCCCCACCCCTGTAACCTCTGCAGCCATGTGTATGGTCTGAGAACTGACAGGCAGACCCCCCACCCCTGTAACCTCTGCAGCACTGTGTATGGTCTGAGAACTGACAGGCAGACCCCCCACCCCTGTACCCTCTGTAGTAATGTGTATGGTCTGAGCACTGACAGGCGGACCCCCCACCCCTGTAACCTCTGCAGCACTGTGTATGGTCTGAGCACTGACAGGCGGACCCCCCTACCCTTGTAACCTATGCAGCACTGTGTATGATCTGAGCACTGACAGGCGGATCCCCCACCCCTGTAACCTCTGCAGCAATATGTATGGTCTGAGAACTGACAGGCGGACCCCCACCTTTGTAACCTCTGCAGCACTGTGTATGGTCTGAGCACGGACAGGCGGACCCCCCACCCCTGTAACCTCTGCAGCACTGTGTATGGTCTGAGCACTGACAGGCGGACCCCCCCCCCTGTAACCTCTGCAGCACTGTGTATGGTCTGAGCACTGACAGGCGGAGCCCCCACCCCTGTAACCTCTGCAGTAATGTGTATGGTCTGAGAACTGACAGGCGGACCCCCCACCCCTGTAACCTCTGCAGCACTGTGTATGGTCTGAGAACTGACAGGCGGACCCCCCACCCCTGTAACCTCTGCAGTAATGTGTATGGTCTGAGCACTGACAGGCGGACCCCCCACCCCTGTAACCTCTGCAGCAATGTGTATGGTCTGAGAACTGACAGGCGGACCCTCCACCCCTGTAACCTCTGCAGTAATGTGTATGGTCTGAGAACTGACAGGTGGACCCCCCACCCCAGTAACCTCTGCAGTAATGTGTATGGTCTCAGCACTGACAGGCGGACCCCCCACCCCTGTAACCTCTGCAGCACTGTGTATGGCCTGAGCACTGACAGGCGGACCCCCCACCCCTGTAACCTCTGCAGCCATGTGTATGGTCTGAGAACTGACAGGCAGACCCCCCACCCCTGTAACCTCTGCAGCACTGTGTATGGTCTGAGAACTGACAGGCAGACCCCCCACCCCTGTACCCTCTGTAGTAATGTGTATGGTCTGAGCACTGACAGGCGGACCCCCCACCCCTGTAACCTCTGCAGCACTGTGTATGGTCTGAGCACTGACAGGCGGACCCCCCTACCCTTGTAACCTATGCAGCACTGTGTATGATCTGAGCACTGACAGGCGGATCCCCCACCCCTGTAACCTCTGCAGCAATATGTATGGTCTGAGAACTGACAGGCGGACCCCCACCCCTGTAACCTCTGCAGCACTGTGTATGGTCTGAGCACTGACAGGCGGACCCCCCACCCCTGTAACCTCTGCAGCACTGTGTATGGTCTGAGCACTGACAGGCGGACCCCCTACCCCTGTAACCTCTGCAGCACTGGGTATGGTCTGAGCACTGACAGGCGGAGCCCCCACCCCTGTAACCTCTGCAGTAATGTGTATGGTCTGAGAACTGACAGGCGGACCCCCCACCCCTGTAACCTCTGCAGCACTGTGTATGGTCTGAGAACTGACAGGCGGACCCCCCACCCCTGTAACCTCTGCAGTAATGTGTATGGTCTGAGCACTGACAGGCGGACCCCCCACCCCTGTAACCTCTGCAGCAATGTGTATGGTCTGAGAACTGACAGGCAGACCCTCCACCCCTGTAACCTCTGCAGTAATGTGTATGGTCTGAGAACTGACAGGTGGACCCCCCACCCCTGTAACCTCTGCAGCCATGTGTATGGTCTGAGAACTGACAGGCGGACCCCCCATCCCTGTAACCTCTGCAGCACTGTGTATGGTCTGAGAACTGACAGGCGGACCCCCCACCCCTGTAACCTCTGCAGCAATGTGTATGGTCTGAGAACTGACAGGCGGACCCCCCACCCCTGTAACCTCTGCAGCACTGTGTATGGTCTGAGAACTGACAGGCGGACCCCTCACCCCTGTAACCCCTGCAGCAATATGTATGGTCTGAGAACTGACAGGCGGACCCCCCACCCCTGTAGTAATGTGTGTGGTCTGAGAACTGACAGGCGGACCCCCACCCCTGTAACCTCTGCAGTAATGTGTATGGTCTGAGAACTGACAGGCGGACCCCCCACCCCTGTAACCTCTGCAGCCATGTGTATGGTCTGAGCACTGACAGGCGGACCCCCCACCCCTGTAACCTCTGCAGCATTGTGCATGGTCTGAGAACTGACAGGCGGACCCCCCACCTCTGTAACCTCTGCAGCACTGTGTATAATCTGAGCACTGACAGGCGGACCCCCCACCCCTGTAACCTCTGCAGCACTGTGTATGGTCTGAGCACTGACAGGCGGACCCCCCACCCCTGTAACCTCTGCAGTAATGTGTATGGTCTGAGAACTGACAGGCGGACCCCCCACCCCTGTAACCTCTGCAGCAATGTGTATGGTCTGAGAACTGACAGGCGGACCCCCCACCCCTGTAACCTCTGCAGCACTGTGTATGGTCTGAGAACTGACAGGCGGACCCCTCACCCCTGTAACCCCTGCAGCAATATGTATGGTCTGAGAACTGACAGGCGGACCTCCCACCCCTGTAACCTCTGTAGTAATGTGTATGGTCTGAGAACTGACAGGCGGACCCCCACCCCTGTAACCTCTGCAGTAATGTGTATGGTCTGAGAACTGACAGGCGGACCCCCCACCCCTGTAACCCCTGCAGCCATGTGTATGGTCTGAGCACTGACAGGCGGACCCCACACCCCTGTAACCTCTGCAGCACTGTGTATGGTCTGAGAACTGACAGGCGGACCCCCCACCCCTGTAACTTCTGCAGCCATGTGTATGGTCTGAGAACTGACAGGCGGACCCCTCACCCCTGCAGCAATATGTATGGTCTGAGAACTGACAGGCGGACCCCCCCACCTCTGTAGTAATGTGTATGGTCTGAGAACTGACAGGCGGACCCCCCACCCCTGTAACCTCTGCAGCCATGTGTATGGTCTGAGAACTGACAGGCGGACCCCTCACCCCTGCAGCAATATGTATGGTCTGAGAACTGACAGGCGGACCCCCCCACCTCTGTAGTAATGTGTATGGTCTGAGAACTGACAGGCGGACCCCCCACCCCTGTAACCTCTGCAGCCATGTGTATGGTCTGAGCACTGACAGGCGGACCCCCCACCCCTGTAACCTCTGCAGCACTGTGTATGATCTGAGTACTGACAGGCGGACCCCTCACCCCTGTAACCTATGCAGCAATATGTATGGTCTGAGAACTGACAGGCGGACCCCCACCCCTGTAACCTCTGCAGCACTGTGTATGGTCTGAGCACTGACAGGCGGACCCCCCACCCCTGTAACCTGTGCAGCCATGTGTATGGTCTGAGAACTGACAGGCGGACCCCCCATCCCTGTAACCTCTGCAGCACTGTGTATGGTCTGAGAACTGACAGGCGGACCCCCCACCCCTGTAACCTCTGCAGCAATGTGTATGGTCTGAGAACTGACAGGCGGACCCCCCACCCCTGTAACCTCTGCAGCACTGTGTATGGTCTGAGAACTGACAGGCGGACCCCTCACCCCTGTAACCCCTACAGCAATGTGTATGGTCTGAGAACTGACAGGCGGACCCCCACCCCTGTAACCTCTGCAGTAATGTGTATGGTCTGAGAACTGACAGGCAGACCCCCACCCCTGTAACCTCTGCAGCCATGTGTATGGTCTGAGAACTGACAGGCGGACCCCCCACCCCTATAACCTCTGCAGCACTGTGTATGGTCTGAGAACTGACAGGCGGACCCCCCACCCCTGTAACCTCTGCAGTAATGTGTATGGTCGGAGCACTGACAGGCGGACCCCCCACCCCTGTAACCTCTGCAGCAATGTGTATGGTCTGAGAACTGACAGGCGGACCCCCCACCCCTGTAACCTCTGCAGTAATGTGTATGGTCTGAGAACTGACAGGTGGACCCACCACCCTTGTAACCTCTGCAGCCATGTGTATGGTCTGAGAACTGACAGGCAGACCCCCCACCCCTGTAACCTCTGCAGCACTGTGTATGGTCTGAGAACTGACAGGCAGACCCCCCACCCCTGTACCCTCTGTAGTAATGTGTATGGTCTGAGCACTGACAGGCGGACCCCCCACCCCTGTAACCTCTGCAGCACTGTGTATGGTCTGAGCACTGACAGGCGGACCCCCCTACCCTTGTAACCTATGCAGCACTGTGTATGATCTGAGCACTGACAGGCGGATCCCCCACCCCTGTAACCTCTGCAGCAATATGTATGGTCTGAGAACTGACAGGCGGACCCCCACCCCTGTAACCTCTGCAGCACTGTGTATGGTCTGAGCACTGACAGGCGGACCCCCCACCCCTGTATCCTCTGCAGCACTGTGTATGGTCTGGGCACTGACAGGCGGACCCCCCACCCCTGTAACCTCTGCAGCACTGTGTATGGTCTGAGCACTGACAGGCGGAGCCCCCACCCCTGTAACCTCTGCAGTAATGTGTATGGTCTGAGAACTGACAGGCGGACCCCCCACCCCTGTAACCTCTGCAGCACTGTGTATGGTCTGAGAACTGACAGGCGGACCCCCCACCCCTGTAACCTCTGCAGTAATGTGTATGGTCTGAGCACTGACAGGCGGACCCCCCACCCCTGTAACCTCTGCAGCAATGTGTATGGTCTGAGAACTGACAGGCGGACCCTCCACCCCTGTAACCTCTGCAGTAATGTGTATGGTCTGAGAACTGACAGGTGGACCCCCACCCCTGTAACCTCTGCAGCCATGTGTATGGTCTGAGAACTGACAGGCGGACCCCCCATCCCTGTAACCTCTGCAGCACTGTGTATGGTCTGAGCACTGACAGGCGGACCCCCCACCCCTGTAACCTCTGCAGCAATGTGTATGGTCTGAGAACTGACAGGCGGACCCCCCACCCCTGTAACCTCTGCAGCACTGTGTATGGTCTGAGAACTGACAGGCGGACCCCTCACCCCTGTAGCAATATGTATGGTCTGAGAACTGACAGGCGGACCCCCCACCCCTGTAACCTCTGTAGTAATGTGTGTGGTCTGAGAACTGACAGGCGGACCCCCACCCCTGTAACCTCTGCAGTAATGTGTATGGTCTGAGAACTGACAGGCGGACCCCCCACCCCTGTAACCTCTGCAGCCATGTGTATGGTCTGAGCACTGACAGGCGGACCCCACACCCCTGTAACCTCTGCAGCATTGTGCATGGTCTGAGAACTGACAGGCGGACCCCCCACCCCTGTAACCTCTGCAGTAATGTGTATGGTCTGAGCACTGACAGGCGGACCCCCCACCCCTGTAACCTCTGCAGCCATGTGTATGGTCTGAGCACTGACAGGCGGACCCCCCACCTCTGTAACCTCTGCAGCACTGTGTATAATCTGAGCACTGACAGGCGGACCCCCCACCCCTGTAACCTCTGCAGCACTGTGTATGGTCTGAGCACTGACAGGCGGACCCCCCACCCCTGTAACCTCTGCAGTAATGTGTATGGTCTGAGAACTGACAGGCGGACCCCCCACCCCTGTAACCTCTGCAGCAATGTGTATGGTCTGAGAACTGACAGGCGGACCCCCCACCCCTGTAACCTCTGCAGCACTGTGTATGGTCTGAGAACTGACAGGCGGACCCCTCACCCCTGTAACCCCTGCAGCAATATGTATGGTCTGAGAACTGACTGGCGGACCCCCCACCCCTGTAACCTCTGTAGTAATGTGTATGGTCTGAGAACTGACAGGCGGACCCCCACCCCTGTAACCTCTGCAGTAATGTGTATGGTCTGAGAACTGACAGGCGGACCCCCCACCCCTGTAACCCCTGCAGCCATGTGTATGGTCTGAGCACTGACAGGCGGACCCCACACCCCTGTAACCTCTGCAGCACTGTGTATGGTCTGAGAACTGACAGGCGGACCCCCCACCCCTGTAACTTCTGCAGCCATGTGTATGGTCTGAGAACTGACAGGCGGACCCCTCACCCCTGCAGCAATATGTATGGTCTGAGAACTGACAGGCGGACCCCCCCACCTCTGTAGTAATGTGTATGGTCTGAGAACTGACAGGCGGACCCCCCACCCCTGTAACCTCTGCAGCCATGTGTATGGTCTGAGAACTGACAGGCGGACCCCTCACCCCTGCAGCAATATGTATGGTCTGAGAACTGACAGGCGGACCCCCCCACCTCTGTAGTAATGTGTATGGTCTGAGAACTGACAGGCGGACCCCCCACCCCTGTAACCTCTGCAGCCATGTGTATGGTCTGAGCACTGACAGGCGGACCCCCCACCCCTGTAACCTCTGCAGCACTGTGTATGATCTGAGTACTGACAGGCGGACCCCTCACCCCTGTAACCTATGCAGCAATATGTATGGTCTGAGAACTGACAGGCGGACCCCCACCCCTGTAACCTCTGCAGCACTGTGTATGGTCTGAGCACTGACAGGCGGACCCCCCACCCCTGTAACCTCTGCAGCCATGTGTATGGTCTGAGAACTGACAGGCGGACCCCCCATCCCTGTAACCTCTGCAGCACTGTGTATGGTCTGAGAACTGACAGGCGGACCCCCCACCCCTGTAACCTCTGCAGCAATGTGTATGGTCTGAGAACTGACAGGCGGACCCCCCACCCCTGTAACCTCTGCAGCACTGTGTATGGTCTGAGAACTGACAGGCGGACCCCTCACCCCTGTAACCCCTACAGCAATGTGTATGGTCTGAGAACTGACAGGCGGACCCCCACCCCTGTAACCTCTGCAGTAATGTGTATGGTCTGAGAACTGACAGGCAGACCCCCCACCCCTGTAACCTCTGCAGCCATGTGTATGGTCTGAGAACTGACAGGCGGACACCCCACCCCTATAACCTCTGCAGCACTGTGTATGGTCTGAGAACTGACAGGCGGACCCCCCACCCCTGTAACCTCTGCAGTAATGTGTATGGTCGGAGCACTGACAGGCGGACCCCCCACCCCTGTAACCTCTGCAGCAATGTGTATGGTCTGAGAACTGACAGGCGGACCCCCCACCCCTGTAACCTCTGCAGTAATGTGTATGGTCTGAGAACTGACAGGTGGACCCCCCACCCTTGTAACCTCTGCAGCCATGTGTATGGTCTGAGAACTGACAGGCGGACCCCCCCATCCCTGTAACCTCTGCAGCACTGTGTATGGTCTGAGAACTGACAGGCGGACCCCCCCATCCCTGTAACCTCTGCAGCACTGTGTATGGTCTGAGAACTGACAGGCGGACCCCCCTCCCCTGTAACCATGTGTATGGTTTGAGAACTGACAGGCGGACCCCCCACCCCTGTAACCTCTGCAGCACTGTGTATGGTCTGAGAACTGACAGGCGGACCCCTCACCCCTGTAGCAATATGTATGGTCTGAGAACTGACAGGCGGACCCCCCCCCCCTGTAACCTCTGTAGTAATGTGTATGGTCTGAGAACTGACAGGCGGACCCCCACCCCTGTAACCTCTGCAGTAATGTGTATGGTCTGAGAACTGACAGGCGGACCCCCCACCCCTGTAACCTCTACAGCACTGTGTATGGTCTGAGCACTGACAGGCGGACCCCCCACCCCTGTAACCTCTGCAGCACTGTGTATGGTCTGAGCACTGACAGGCGGACCCCCCACCCCTGTAACCTCTGCAGTAAAGTGTATGGTCTGAGCACTGACAGGCGGACCCCCCACCCCTGTAACCTCTGCAGCAATGTGTATGGTCTGAGAACTGACAGGCGGACCCCCCACCCCTGTAACCTCTGCAGTAATGTGTATGGTCTGAGAACTGACAGGTGGACCCCCCACCCCTGTAACCTCTGCAGCCATGTGTATGGTCTGAGAACTGACAGGCGGACCCCCCATCCCTGTAACCTCTGCAGCACTGTGTATGGTCTGAGAACTGACAGGCGGACCCCCCACCCCTGTAACCTCTGCAGCAATGTGTATGGTCTGAGAACTGACAGGCGGACCCCCCACCCCTGTAACCTCTGCAGCACTGTGTATGGTCTGAGAACTGACAGGCGGACCTCTCACCCCTGTAACCCCTGCAGCAATGTGTATGGTCTGAGAACTGACAGGCGGACCCCCACCCCTGTAACCTCTGCAGTAATGTGTATGGTCTGAGAACTGACAGGCAGACCCCCCACCCCTGTAACCTCTGCAGCCATGTGTATGGTCTGAGCACTGACAGGCGGACCCCCCACCCCTGTAACCTCTGCAGCACTGTGTATGGTCTGAGAACTGACAGGCGGACCCCCCACCCCTGTAACTTCTGCAGCCATGTGTATGGTCTGAGAACTGACAGGCGGACCCCTCACCCCTGCAGCAATATGTATGGTCTGAGAACTGACAGGCGGACCCCCCACCTCTGTAACCTCTGTAGTAATGTGTATGGTCTGAGAACTGACAGGTGGACCCCCCACCCCTGTAACCTCTGCAGCCATGTGTATGGTCTGAGCACTGACAGGCGGACCCCCCACCCCTGTAACCTCTGCAGCACTGTGTATGATCTGAGTACTGACAGGCGGACCCTTCACCCCTGTAACCTCTGCAGCCATGTGTATGGTCTGAGCACTGACAGGCGGACCCCCCACCCCTGTAACCTCTGCAGCACTGTGTATGGTCTGAGCACTGACAGGCGGACCCCCCACCCCTGTAACCTCTGCAGCACTGTGTATGATCTGAGCACTGATAGGCGGGCCCCCCACCCCTGTAACCTCTGCAGCACTGTGTATGGTCTGAACACTGACAGGCGGACCCCCCACCCCTGTAACCTCTGCAGCACTGTGTATGGTCTGAGCACTGACAGGCGGACCCCCCACCCCTGTAACCTCTGCAGCACTGTGTATGGTCTGAGCACTGACAGGCGGACCCCCCACCCCTGTAACCTCTGCAGTAATGTGTATGGTCTGAGAACTGACAGGCGGACCCCCCACCCCTGTAACCTCTGCAGCACTGTGTATGGTCTGAGAACTGACAGGCGGACCCCCCACCCCTGTAACCTCTGCAGTAATGTGTATGGTCTGAGCACTGACAGGCGGACCCCCCACCCCTGTAACCTCTGCAGCAATGTGTATGGTCTGAGAACTGACAGGCGGACCCCCCACCCCTGTAACCTCTGCAGTAATGTGTATGGTCTGAGAACTGACAGGCGGACCCCCCACCCCTGTAACCTCTGCAGCCATGTGTATGGTCTGAGAACTGACAGGCGGACCCCCCATCCCTGTAACCTCTGCAGCACTGTGTATGGTCTGAGAACTGACAGGCGGACCCCCCACCCCTGTAACCTCTGCAGCAATGTGTATGGTCTGAGAACTGACAGGCGGACCCCCCACCCCTGTAACCTCTGCAGCACTGTGTATGGTCTGAGAACTGACAGGCGGACCCCTCACCCCTGTAACCCCTGCAGCACTGTGTATGGTCTGAGCACTGACAGGCGGACCCCCCACCCCTGTAACCTCTGCAGCACTGTGTATGGTCTGAGAACTGACAGGCGGACCCCCCACCCCTGTAACCTCTGCAGCACTGTGTATGGTCTGAGCACTGACAGGCGGACCCCCCACCCCTGTAACCTCTGCAGCACTGTGTATGATCTGAGCACTGACAGGCGGGCCCCCCACCCTTGTAACCTCTGCAGCACTGTGTATGGTCTGAGCACTGACAGGCGGACCCCCCACCCCTGTAACCTCTGCAGCACTGTGTATGGTCTGAGCACTGACAGGCGGACCCCCCACCCCTGTAACCTCTGCAGCACTGTGTATGGTCTGAGCACTAACAGGCGGACCCCCCACCCCTGTAACCTCTGCAGTAATGTGTATGGTCTGAGAACTGACAGGCGGACCCCCCACCCCTGTAACCTCTGCAGCACTGTGTATGGTCTGAGAACTGACAGGCGGACCCCCCACCCCTGTAACCTCTGCAGTAATGTGTATGGTCTGAGCACTGACAGGCGGACCCCCCACCCCTGTAACCTCTGCAGCAATGTGTATGATCTGAGAACTGACAGGCGGACCCCCCACCCCTGTAACCTCTGCAGTAATGTGTATGGTCTGAGAACTGACAGGCGGACCCCCCACCCCTGTAACCTCTGCAGCCATGTGTATGGTCTGAGAACTGACAGACGGACCCCCCACCCCTGTAACCTCTGCAGTAATGTGTATGGTCTGAGCACTGACAGGCGGACCCTCCACCCCTGTAACCTCTGCAGCAATGTGTAAGATCTGAGCACTGACAGGTGGACCCCTCACCCCTGTAACCTCAGCAGCAATGTGTATGGTCTGAGCACTGACAGGCGGACCCACCACTCCTGTAACCTCTGCAGCACTGGGCATGGTCTGGGCACTGACAGGCAGACTCCCCCACCCCTGTAACCTCTGCAGCAATGCTGGCTGCATTCATATGTATGTTGTGAGAAGACGACCTCTGGATATGACTTTGAGCGCATGCGCTCACCTTCTGTGGTCGTCCATGGTGAGACCTCTTCTGAGTGGACCCTGTCTTGTTACACTGCTGCGTGGCGCCATGCTGTAGCTCAGTGTCAAGGTGTTGGCAATCTTCTTATAGCCTCGGCCATCTTTATGAAGAGCAACAATTATTTTTTCCACGTCCTTGGAGAGTTCTTTGCCATGAGGAATAATGTTGGTCTTTCAGTGACCGGTATGAGAGTGAGAGCAATAACACCAAATGTTACACCCCTGCTCCCCATTCACACCTGAGACCATGACACCGAGGAGGGAAAAGCCTAATTGAGCACAATTTGGCCATTTTCACTTAGGAGTGTACTCACTTTTGTTGCCAGCGGTTTAGACATTAATGGCTGTGTGTTGAGTTATTTAGAGGACACACAATATTTACACTGTCATACAATCTGTACACTGATACATTGCATCACAGGGTCTGATCTTCAGTGTTGTCCCATGAAAAGATAGAATAAAATATTTACATAAATGTAAGGGGTATGTAAGGGGTGTACAACGTATATGATAATAATGAGACGTACACACAAGATCTAATAAGTAAAGTAATAACTAAAAACAGAGTCGGCAAAACAAATTGCATTGTGTGACGTGTTAGTTACAATGTATACGTAGGGCATTGATATTGCCCCCTGGAATAATAATTAGGGTCTATTACCCACATTTATATATCTGCATCACTTTGCAATAAAATTACAGTCTTTAAGCTCCGTGTCTGTGGGGGAAATGACCGGTTGCATTGTGAGGCACACGAGCCCCCGCCCCGGTGTCACATTGAGGGATAACGGCGTGTCATAATTAGACAAATGATCCAATATTAGAGGCTGGCGAGGTGCACGGTCCTGGCCCAGGGGACGCTACGTTACAGGGTGATTAGGGCAGACAGAAACCATATTAGAACCTGAGCTGCTTTTTCTCCCCCCTCCCGGGGAGGAAGGAAATGTCTATTTGATAGGGGCTAAAATATTGTGTTAATCGGTGCGCTCGCTACCTGTGATGTTAAACAAACCAGAACCTTCTATAAATCAACATTAAAAATAAAAGCAGGAGAGCGAGGAGCCGTCGACACTCGTAAAAACATATTACTGACGCTTGTTTATTGTCACCGCCGCTCTCTCCTGCGGCTTTTTGTACATTTTTATAATTAAAAAAGTGAGCTATAGGAAAATATGTCTAAGTGGCGGCGGTTCCGGGAAAGTAAAATGGAGGAATTGGCCCCACGGGGACGTGACGCCTTAGATAAGAAGTCTCTGAATCTGCGTTTACTCGGTTAGAATGTTCTGCATAATTGTATAAATCATATGGTAAATATCTCAGATACGGTAATAATGGATGTATACAAATCAGATATCAGAGACTGACAGTTACACAGAGATTAGCGGCGCTACTTGTGCACTGCTGATCTGCAAAGAAGTCCAAGAAAGTTCCATGTCGTGTGTCAACCCCGAGACGGACCAACGTACATTGCTCCCTCTTTCTTTTCAAAGAGGTTCTTCAGTAGCTGCAATGTCCATTATACAGGAAGGGCTGTTTTTTTTTAAGAACGTAAACTTTGGGTAACAAGCCTGCATAATGCCGCCATCTGGTGCCAAGATAATACCGCCAAATACAACTCACATACAGTGTTAAGATAAAATTGTTATATGCAATAATAATAATATTGCCATATACTTCCACATAAAACTGTGTTCTACACTCTCTCCATCCTGGTTGATACAGTGAAGGAACCCCTGTAATACATCCATATATCCCAACGGCACACAGCGAGGGGTTGTCACAGGCAGAGGATGCTTTTACCAAGCAGACCTCTGCTGTTACAGCATGTTCCAGAGAAACCCCAAGAGATCTATAGACCTGCTACTTCCCACACAATACTGCTATATAGAGTCTAGATAATGCTACAATTCATATCCCAAAAAGAATCTGACTTTCCATTCAAGTACATCATATTTGACAACTTTAGTTGGTTGTCATCTGGGAGACAGGTGGAGGAGTGCAAAGTATGCCGCCAAAAAAATGTCAGATATAGTCGCCAATTTGAGGCCCCTTTTTTGCCATCCCACATCCTTGTATGCCCCAGTTCATGCCACCTTAAAGCGTTGATGTACAATAAATTGTTCCAAGCCAAGGCGACTTGATGGATGAAAGCTTTGCAGGAAGATCGTTCTTGTGCAGCCTAGATAAGTCCACCAGGGTCTTCTCTGCCGTTATCTTGATTTTACCAAGTCATCAGGCTGCTGGTCTTGCTTTTTGCGTTATTCCTTCTATTCTTCTGACCATGATGTCCCTTCTCCAGTGATTGATCTCTTCGTATGATGTGTCCAGAGTAGGAAAGTCATAGCTTAGTGATTCTTTCTTCCAGTGACATGTCTCACTTGATTTGTTACAAATTTGATTTGTTTGCTCTTCTTGCCATCCATGGTATTGATAACATCCTTTTCCAACACCACATTATGAAGGCGTTTGTTCTTCTGTCTTGTTCCTTTAGTGTCCAGGTTTCACATCCGTAGGATGGAGAACAAGAGCCAGGCCCCAGAAAGGAGATCAAGAGCCACATCCCAAGAAGGAGAACAAGAGTCTTGTTTCAAGAAGGAGAACAAGAGTCTCGTCCCAGGAAGGAGAACAAGAACCACATCCCAGGAAGGAGAACAAGAGCCACATCCCAGGAAGGAGAACAAGAGCCACATCCCAGGAAGGAGAACAAGAGCCACGTCCCAGAAAGGAGAACAAGAGTCTCGTCCCAGGAAGGAGAACAAAACTCACGTCCCAGGAAGGAGAACAAGAGTCTCGTCCCAGGAAGGAGAACAAGAGCCACTGAAGGAGAACAAGAGCCACATCCCAGGAAGGAGAACAAGAGCCATGTCCCAGAAAGGAGAACAAGAGCCACGTCCCAGGAAGGAGAACAAGAGCCACATCCCTGGAAGGAGATCAAGAGCCACATCCCAGGAAGGAGAACAAGAGCCACATCCCAGGAAGGAGAACAAGAGCCACATCCCAGGAAGGAGAACAAGAGCCACATCCCAGGAAGGAGAACAAGAGCCACATCCCAGGAAGGAGAACAAGAGTCTCGTCCCAGGAAGGAGAACAAGAGCCACTGAAGGAGAACAAGAGCCACATCCCAGGAAGGAGAACAAGAGCCATGTCCCAGAAAGGAGAACAAGAGCCACGTCCCAGGAAGGAGAACAAGAGCCACATCCCTGGAAGGAGAACAAGAGCCACATCCCAGGAATGAGAACAAGAGCCACATCCCAGGAAGGAGAACAAGAGCCATATCCCAGGAAGGAGAACAAGAGCCACATCCCTGGAAGGAGAACAAGAGTCTCGTCCCAGGAAGGAGAACAAGAGCCACTGAAGGAGAACAAGAGTCACATCCCAGGAAGAACAAGAGCCACTGAAGGAGAACAATAGCCAGTGAAGAAGAACAATAGCCAGTGAAGGATAACAAGAGCCACATTCCAGGAAGGAAAACAAGAACCACTTCCCAGGAAGGACAACAAGAGCCACATCCCAGGAAGGAGAACAAGAGTCTTGTCTAAGGAAGGAAAACAAGAGTCATGTCCCAGGAAGGGGAACAAAACTCATGTCCCAGGAAGGAAAACAAGAGCCACATCCCAGGAAGGAGAAAAAGAGCCACATCCCAGGAAGGAGAACAAGAGCCACATCCCAGGAAGGAGAACAAGAGCCACATCCCAGGAAGGAGAACAAGAGCCATATCCCAGAAAGGAGAACAAGAGTCTTCTCCCAGGAAGGAGAACAAGAGCCATATCCCAAGAAGGAGAACAAGAGCCACATCCCAGGAAGGAGAACAAGAGCCACATCCCAGGAAGGAGAACAAGAGCCATATCCCAGAAAGGAGAACAAGAGTCTTCTCCCAGGAAGGAGAACAAGAGCCACTGAAGGAGAACAAGAGCCACATCCCAGGAAGGAGAAGAAGAGCCACATCCCAGGAAGGAGAAAAAGAGCCACATCCCAGGAAGGAGAACAAGAGCCACATCCCAGGAAGGAGAACAAGAGCCACATCCCAGGAAGGAGAACAAGAGCTATATCCCAGAAAGGAGAACAAGAGTCTTCTCCCAGGAAGGAGAACAAGAGCCACTGAAGGAGAAGAAGAGCCACATCCCAGGAAGGAGAACAAGAGCCACATCCCAGGAAGGAGAACAAGAGCCATATCCCAGAAAGGAGAACAAGAGTCTTCTCCCAGGAAGGAGAACAAGAGCCACTGAAGGAGAACAAGAGCCACATCCCAGGAAGGAGAAGAAGAGCCACATCCCAGGAAGGAGAACAAGAGCCACATCCCAGGAAGGAGAACAAGAGCCACATCCCAGGAAGGAGAACAAGAGCCACATCCCAGGAAGGAGAACAAGAGCTATATCCCAGAAAGGAGAACAAGAGTCTTCTCCCAGGAAGGAGAACAAGAGCCACTGAAGGAGAAGAAGAGCCACATCCCAGGAAGGAGAACAAGAGCCACATCCCAGGAAGGAGAACAAGAGTCTCTTCCCAGGAAGGAGAAAAAGAGCCACATCCCAGGAAGGAGAACAAGAGCCACATCCCAGGAAGGAGAACAAGAGCCACATCACAGGAAGGAGAACAAGAGCCACGTCCCAGGAAGGAGAACAAGAGCCACGTCCCAGGAAGGAGAACAAGAGCCACGTCCCAGAAAGGAGAACAAGAGCCACGTCCCAGGAAGGAGAACAAGAGTCTCTTCCCAGGAAGGAGAATAAGAGCCACATCCCAGAAAGGAGAACAAGAGCCACGTCCCAGGAAGGAGAACAAGAGCCACGTCCCAGAAAGGAGAACAAGAGTCTTGTCCCAGGAAGGAGAACAAGAGTCTCTTCCCAGGAAGGAGAATAAGAGCCACATCCCAGGAAGGAGAACAAGAATCTCCTCCTAGGAAGGAGAACAAGAGTCTCGTCCCAGCAAGGAGAACAAGAACCACATCCCAAGAAGAAGAAAGAGCCACATCCCAGGAAGAGGAATAAGAGCCACATCCCAGGAAGAACAAGAGCCATGTCTCAGAAAGGCGAACAAGAGTCACTTCCCAGGGAGGAGAACAAGAGCCAGTGAAGGAGAACAAGAGCCACGTCCCAGGAAGAACAAGAGACTTGTCTAAGGAAGGAAAACAAGACTCACGTCCCAGGAAGAAGAAGAAAAGCCAAGACCTAGGAAGGAGAACAAGAGTCTTGCCCCAGAAAGGAGAATGAGCCACGTCCCAGGAAGGAGAATGAGCCACGTCCCAGGAGGAGACTCCTCCAGAGTATTTAAAATTTTGGAAAAAACTGTCTAAATTGTAATAAAATTCTGCATGTGTTTTATATCGCCTGCGCAAATCAAACGAGAAAACAGGGATGATTCATCTCATGTGATCATCCATCCTGTGTCTATTCCTGCCAGAGCATTTGCAGCCTCCGTCTATCTGTCTTCTGCATTTTTAAAGGTGCTGCCATTTAAAGGAGCCCCCCCCGTCAGTGTAAATAAGCTGATCTGTATACTGAGGGAGGATATTCATAGACTCCGGCAGCAGATGCTTTGGTGTGAGCCTCTCCGCAGAGATGGGGGGGCAGCCGCGCTGACGATGGCGGTCACAGCTTCTGGGATTACTTTTGGCGAAAAATAAATAAATAATGATAATTTTGTAATTTCTTTTCTGGAGGAATGTTGTATTTCTCACACGCGTCGGGGTAATCCTCTGAGGGCTGAGCGCGCTGGAAATGTGTTTAACTCCTTGTTTAGCATTTAAT
Organism: Dendrobates tinctorius; assembly: GCF_039654945.1. NCBI lineage: Eukaryota > Metazoa > Chordata > Amphibia > Anura > Dendrobatidae > Dendrobates > Dendrobates tinctorius. The sequence continues at coordinate 1,869,275 of NW_027361792.1, forward strand.
AATTAGAGATCCCTGAAGTGGTGTCAGAAAAGTAATTAATGCCGGAAGTTTAACTCCGAACATCTGGATAAGAAGTGGTGATAGCACTGAGAAAGGTACCAGATGTCAGTATTATATAAGGAAAGTATGGTGATATTATTTAGGCACTGTATGGCGGCATTACATACAGTTTGTAAGGTGATATTATATAGGCACAGTATATCAGTATTATATAGGGACTGCTTGGTGTTTTTTATATAGACACTGTATGGCGGCGTTACATACGGATTGTATGGTGATACTATATAGGCACCAGATATCAGTATTATATAGGGACTGCTTGGTGTTTTTTATATAGACACTGTATGGCAGCGTTACATACGGATTGTATGGCGATACTATATAGGCACCGTATATCAGTATTATATAGGGACTGCTTGTTTTTTTATATAGACACTGTATGGCGGCATTACATACGGATTGTATGGTGATACTATACAGGCACCGTATATCAGTATTATATAGGGACTGCTTGGTGTTTTTTATATAGACACTGTATGGCATTGTTACATACAGTGCCGATTGTAAGGTGATATTATTTAGGCATCATATGTCAGTATTATATAGAGATTGCATGATATATCATTTAGTGACAGTGTGGCAGTGTTATAAAAGTACTATTTGATGATGTTATAGGCATTGTGTAGCAGTATAATATAGACTGCATATTGAAATACCATAATTTAGGCACTATATAACTGTATTACAAAAGGATTGTAGTGATAGTATATATGCATTGTATAGCAGTATTATATAGCCTGTGTGGTGAAATATATATTGGCACTGTATACTGGTATTATATAGGGACTGTATGGTGATATTATTAACTGTATTGCAGTATTATGTAGGGATTGTATAGTGATGTTATTTTGGGAATGTATGGCCATATATTGCTATTGTATTGTGATATAAATGAAACTGTACAGCATTTTTATTTAAGGACTGTTTGGTGATATGCAGACACCTTATATCAGTATTATATAGGGACTGCTTGGTGTTATTATATAGACACTGTATGGCAGTATTATATACGGATTGTATAGTGATACTATTTAGTCTCCGTATGTCAGTATTATATAGGGACTTTATGATTATATAATTAAGAGACAGTATAAGAATATTATATAGGGACTATTTGATTATGTTATAGATGTTGTATAGCAGTATAATATCAACTGCATGGTGATATCATTTAGGAACTGTATTATATAAGCATTGTAGTGATATTATATAGGCACTGTATATAGCAGTATTAGAAAGGGACTAAACTGATGATGTTACTTAGGCACAATTATCAATATTGTATACACAGTGGTGACATTATTTAGTCACTGTGTAACGTTATTATATTGGGACTGTAAGGTGGTATTTAAGCATTGCATAGCAGTATTATAAAGGGACTATTTGATACTATATAGGCACTGTATGGCAGTATTATACAAAAACTATTAATTTGACATTATATAGGCATTGTGTAGCAGTATTGTATAGACTGTATGGTGATATTATTTAGGCATTATATGGCCGTAATATATAGACTGTATGATATTATTTGGGCATTATATGGCAGTATTATATAGACTGTATGATGATATTATTTAGGCATTATATGGCAGTATTATATAGACTGTATGATGATATTATTTCGGTATTATATAGACTGTATGATGATATTATTTAGGCATTATATGGCCGTAATATATAGACTGTATGATATTATTTGGGCACTGTGTGCCAGTATTATATAGACTGTAGGATGACATTATTTAGGCATTATATGGCAGTATTATATAGACTGTATGATATTATTTGGGCACTGTGTGGCAGTATTATATAGACTGTATGATGATATTATTTGGGCACTGTGTGGCAGTATTATATAGACTGTATGGTGATATTATTTGGGCATTATATGGCAGTATTATATAGACTGTATGATGATATTATTTGGGCATTATATGGCAGTATTATATAGACTGTATGGTGATATTATTTGGGCACTGTGTGGCAGTATTATATAGACTGTATGATGATATTATTTAGGCATTATATGGCCGTAATATATAGACTGTATGATATTATTTGGGCACTGTGTGCCAGTATTATATAGACTGTAGGATGACATTATTTAGGCATTATATGGCAGTATTATATAGACTGTATGATATTATTTGGGCACTGTGTGGCAGTATTATATAGACTGTATGATGATATTATTTGGGCACTGTGTGGCAGTATTATATAGACTGTATGGTGATATTATTTGGGCATTATATGGCAGTATTATATAGACTGTATGATGATATTATTTGGGCATTATATGGCAGTATTATATAGACTGTATGGTGATATTATTTGGGCACTGTGTGGCAGTATTATATAGACTGTATGATGATATTATTTGGGCATTATATGGCAGCATTATATAGACTGTATGGTGATATTATTTGGGCATTATATGGCAGTATTATATAGACTGTATGATGATATTATTTAGGCATTATATGGCAGTATTATATAGACTGTATGATGATATTATTTGGGCATTATATGGCAGCATTATATAGACTGTATGGTGATATTATTTGGGCATTATATGGCAGTATTATATAGACTGTATGATGATATTATTTAGGCATTATATGGCAGTATTATATAGACTGTATGGTGATATTATTTGGGCATTATATGGCAGTATTATATAGACTGTATGGTGATATTATTTGGGCATTATATGGCAGTATTATATAGACTGTATGATGATATTATTTGGGCATTATATGGCATCATTATATAGACTGTATGGTGATATTATTTGGGCATTATATGGCAGTATTATATAGACTGTATGATGATATTATTTAGGCATTATATGGCAGTATTATATAGACTGTATGGTGATATTATTTGGGCATTATATGGCAGTATTATATAGACTGTATGGTGATATTATTTGGGCATTATATGGCAGTATTATATAGACTGTATGATGATATTATTTGGGCACTGTGTGGCAGTATTATATAGACTGTATGATGATATTATTTGGGCATTATATGGCAGCATTATATAGACTGTATGGTGATATTATTTGGGCATTATATGGCAGTATTATATAGACTGTATGATGATATTATTTAGGCATTATATGGCAGTATTATATAGACTGTATGATGATATTATTTAGGCATTATATGGCAGTATTATATAGACTGTATGGTGATATTATTTGGGCATTATATGGCAGTATTATATAGACTGTATGATGATATTATTTGGGCACTGTGTGGCAGTATTATATAGACTGTATGATGATATTATTTGGGCATTATATGGCAGTATTATATAGACTGTATGATGATATTATTTGGGCACTGTGTGGCAGTATTATATAGACTGTATGATGATATTATTTGGGCATTATATGGCAGCATTATATAGACTATGATGATATTATTTGGGCATTATATAGCAGTATTATATAGACTGTATGGTGATATTATTTGGGCATTATATGGCAGTATTATATAGACTGTATGATGATATTATTTGGGCACTGTGTGGCAGTATTATATAGACTGTATGATGATATTATTTGGGCATTATATGGCAGTATTATATAGACTGTATGATGATATTATTTGGGCACTGTGTGGCAGTATTATATAGACTGTATGGTGATATTATTTAGGCATTATATGGCAGTATTATATAGACTGTATGATGATATTATTTGGGCACTGTGTGGCAGTATTATATAGACTGTATGGTGATATTATTTGGGCATTATATGGCAGTATTATATAGACTGTATGGTGATATTATTTGGGCACTGTGTGGCAGTATTATATAGACTGTATGATGATATTATTTGGGCATTATATGGCAGTATTATATAGACTGTATGATGATATTATTTGGGCATTATATGGCAGTATTATATAGATTGTATGATGATATTATTTGGGCATTATATGGCAGTATTATATAGACTGTATGATGATATTATTTGGGCACTGTGTGGCAGTATTATATAGACTGTATGGTGATATTATTTGGGCATTATATGGCAGTATTATATAGACTGTATGGTGATATTATTTGGGCACTGTGTGGCAGTATTATATAGACTGTATGATGATATTATTTGGGCATTATATGGCAGTATTATATAGACTGTATGATGATATTATTTGGGCATTATATGGCAGTATTATATAGACTGTATGGTGATATTATTTGGGCACTGTGTGGCAGTATTATATAGACTGTATGATGATATTATTTGGGCATTATATGGCAGCATTATATAGACTGTATGGTGATATTATTTGGGCATTATATGGCAGTATTATATAGACTGTATGATGATATTATTTAGGCATTATATGGCAGTATTATATAGACTGTATGGTGATATTATTTGGGCATTATATGGCAGTATTATATAGACTGTATGGTGATATTATATGGGCATTATATGGCAGTATTATATAGACTGTATGATGATATTATTTGGGCACTGTGTGGCAGTATTATATAGACTGTATGATGATATTAGTTGGGCATTATATGGCAGCATTATATAGACTGTATGGTGATATTATTTGGGCATTATATGGCAGTATTATATAGACTGTATGATGATATTATTTAGGCATTATATGGCAGTATTATATAGACTGTATGGTGATATTATTTGGGCATTATATGGCAGTATTATATAGACTGTATGATGATATTATTTGGGCACTGTGTGGCAGTATTATATAGACTGTATGATGATATTAGTTGGGCATTATATGGCAGCATTATATAGACTGTATGGTGATATTATTTGGGCATTATATGGCAGTATTATATAGACTGTATGGTGATATTATTTGGGCATTATATGGCAGTATTATATAGACTGTATGGTGATGATATTATTTGGGCATTATATGGCAGTATTATATAGACTGTATGATGATATTATTTAGGCATTATATGGCAGTATTATATAGACTGTATGGTGATATTATTTGGGCATTATATGGCAGTATTATATAGACTGTATGGTGATATTATTTGGGCATTATATGGCAGTATTATATACACTGTATGATGATATTATTTGGGCACTGTGTGGCAGTATTATATAGACTGTATGATGATATTAGTTGGGCATTATATGGCAGCATTATATAGACTGTATGGTGATATTATTTGGGCATTATATGGCAGTATTATATAGACTGTATGATGATATTATTTAGGCATTATATGGCAGTATTATATAGACTGTATGGTGATATTATTTGGTCATTATATGGCAGTATTATATAGACTGTATGATGATATTATTTGGGCACTGTGTGGCAGTATTATATAGACTGTATGATGATATTAGTTGGGCATTATATGGCAGCATTATATAGACTGTATGGTGATATTATTTGGGCATTATATGGCCGTATTATATAGACTGTATGATGATATTATTTGGGCACTGTGTGGCAGTATTATATAGACTGTATGATGATATTATTTGGGCATTATATGGCAGTATTATATAGACTGTATGATGATATTATTTGGGCACTGTGTGGCAGTATTATATAGACTGTATGATGATATTATTTGGGCATTATATGGCAGCATTATATAGACTATGATGATATTATTTGGGCATTATATGGCAGTATTATATAGACTGTATGGTGATATTATTTGGGCATTATATGGCAGTATTATATAGACTGTATGATGATATTATTTGGGCACTGTGTGGCAGTATTATATAGACTGTATGATGATATTATTTGGGCATTATATGGCAGTATTATATAGACTGTATGATGATATTATTTGGGCACTGTGTGGCAGTATTATATAGACTGTATGATGATATTATTTGGGCATTATATGGCAGTATTATATAGACTGTATGATGATATTATTTGGGCACTGTGTGGCAGTATTATATAGACTGTATGGTGATATTATTTAGGCATTATATGACAGTATTATATAGACTGTATGATGATATTATTTGGGCACTGTGTGGCAGTATTATATAGACTGTATGGTGATATTATTTGGGCATTATATGGCAGTATTATATAGACTGTATGGTGATATTATTTGGGCACTGTGTGGCAGTATTATATAGACTGTATGATGATATTATTTGGGCATTATATGGCAGTATTATATAGACTGTATGATGATATTATTTGGGCATTATATGGCAGTATTATATAGATTGTATGATGATATTATTTGGGCATTATATGGCAGTATTATATAGACTGTATGATGATATTATTTGGGCACTGTGTGGCAGTATTATATAGACTGTATGGTGATATTATTTGGGCATTATATGGCAGTATTATATAGACTGTATGGTGATATTATTTGGGCACTGTGTGGCAGTATTATATAGACTGTATGATGATATTATTTGGGCATTATATGGCAGTATTATATAGACTGTATGATGATATTATTTGGGCATTATATGGCAGTATTATATAGACTGTATGATGATATTATTTGGGCATTATATGGCAGTATTATATAGACTGTATGACGATATTACTTGGGCATTATATGGCAGTATTATATAGATTGTATGATGATATTATTTGGGCATTATATGGCAGTATTATATAGACTGTATGATGATATTATTTGGGCATTATATGGCAGTATTATATAGACTGTATGATGATATTATTTGGGCATTATATGGCAGTATTATATAGACTGTATGATGATATTATTTGGGCATTATATGGCATTATTATATAGACTGTATGATGATATTATTTAGGCATTATATGGCAGTATTATATAGACTGTATGATGATATTATTTGGGCACTGTGTGGCAGTATTATATAGACTGTATGATGATATTATTTGGGCATTATATGGCAGTATTATATAGACTGTATGATGATATTATTTGGGCACTGTGTGGCAGTATTATATAGACTGTATGGTGATATTATTTGGGCACTGTGTGGCAGTATTATATAGACTGTATGATGATATTATTTGGGCATTATATGGCAGTATTATATAAACTGTATGATGATATTATTTGGGCATTATATGGCATTATTATATAGACTGTATGATGATATTATTTGGGCATTATATGGCAGTATTATATAGACTGACGACTTGGGCATTATATGGCAGTATTATATAGATTGTATGATGATATTATTTGGGCATTATATGGCAGTATTATATAGACTGTATGATGATATTATTGGCATTATATGGCAGTATTATATAGACTGTATGATGATATTATTTGGGCACTGTGTGGCAGTATTATATAGACTGTATGATGATATTATTTGGGCACTGTGTGGCAGTATTATATAGACTGTATGGTGATATTATTTGTGCATTATATGGCAGTATTATATAGACTGTATGACGATATTATTTGGGCATTATATGGCAGTATTATATAGACTGAATGACGATATTACTTGGGCATTATGTGGCAGTATTATATAGATTGTATGATGATATTATTTGGGCATTATATGGCAGTATTATATAGACTGTATGATGATATTATTTGGGCATTATATGGCAGTATTATATAGACTGTATGATGATATTATTTGGGCATTATATGGCAGTATTATATAGACTGTATGATGATATTATTTGGGCATTATATGGCAGTATTATATAGATTGTATGATGATATTATTTGGGCATTATGTGGCAGTATTATATAGATTGTATGATGATATTATTTGGGCATTATATGGCAGTATTATATAGACTGTATGATGATATTATTTGGGCATTATATGGCAGTATTATATAGACTGTATGATGATATTATTTGGGCATTATATGGCAGTATTATATAGACTGTATGATGATATTATTTGGACATTATATGGCAGTATTATATAGACTGTATGATGATATTATTTAGGCATTATATGGCAGTATTATATAGACTGTATGATGATATTATTTGGGCACTGTGTGGCAGTATTATATAGACTGTATGGTGATATTATTTGGGCATTATATGGCAGTATTATATAGACTGTATGGTGATATTATTTGGGCACTGTGTGGCAGTATTATATAGAATGTATGGTGATATTATTTGGGCATTATATGGCAGTATTATATAGACTGTATGATGATATTATTTGGGCATTATATGGCAGTATTATATAGACTGTATGGTGATATTATTTGGGCATTATATGGCAGTATTATATAGACTGTATGATGATATTATTTGGGCATTATATGGCAGTATTATATAGACTGTATGGTGATATTATTTGGGCATTATATGGCAGTATTATATAGACTGTATGATGATATTATTTGGGCACTGTGTGGCAGTATTATATAGACTGTATGATGATATTATTTGGGCATTATATGGCAGTATTATATAGACTGTATGATGATATTATTTGGGCATTATATGGCAGTATTATATGGACTGTATGGTGATGTTATTTGGGCATTATATGGCAGTATTATATAGACTGTATGATGATATTATTTGGGCATTATATGGCAGTATTATATAGACTGTATGATGATATTATTTAGGCATTATATGGCAGTATTATATAGACTGTATGATGATATTATTTGGGCACTGTGTGGCAGTATTATATAGACTGTATGATGATATTATTTGGGCACTGTGTGGCAGTATTATATAGACTGTATGATGATATTATTTGGGCACTGTGTGGCAGTATTATATAGACTGTATGATGATATTATTTGGGCATTATATGGCAGTATTATATAGACTGTATGACGATATTATTTGGGCATTATATGGCAGTATTATATAGACTGTATGATGATATTATTTGGGCATTATATGGCAGTATTATATAGACTGTATGGTGATATTATTTGGGCACTGTGTGGCAGTATTATATAGACTGTATGATGATATTATTTGGGCACTGTGTGGCAGTATTATATAGACTGTATGGTGATATTATTTGTGCATTATATGGCAGTATTATATAGACTGTATGGTGATATTATTTGGGCATTATATGGCAGTATTATATAGACTGGATGACGATATTATTTGGGCACTGTGTGGCAGTATTATATAGACTGTATGGTGATATTATTTGGGCATTATATGGCAGTATTATATAGACTGTATGGTGATATTATTTGGGCACTGTGTGGCAGTATTATATAGACTGTATGGTGATATTATTTGGGCATTATATGGCAGTATTATATAGACTGTATGGTGATATTATTTGGGCACTGTGTGGCAGTATTATATAGACTGTATGATGATATTATTTGGGCATTATATGGCAGTATTATATAGACTGTATGGTGATATTATTTGGGCATTATATGGCAGTATTATATAGACTGTATGGTGATATTATTTGGGCATTATATGGCAGTATTATATAGATTGTATGATGATATTATTTGGGCACTGTGTGGCAGTATTATATAGACTGTATGGTGATATTATTTGTGCATTATATGGCAGTATTATATAGACTGTATGGTGATATTATTTGGGCATTATATGGCAGTATTATATAGACTGTATGACGATATTATTTGGGCACTGTGTGGCAGTATTATATAGACTGTATGGTGATATTATTTGGGCATTATATGGCAGTATTATATAGACTGTATGGTGATATTATTTGGGCACTGTGTGGCAGTATTATATAGACTGTATGATGATATTATTTGGGCATTATATGGCAGTATTATATAGACTGTATGGTGATATTATTTGGGCATTATATGGCAGTATTATATAGACTGTATGATGATATTATTTGGGCACTGTGTGGCAGTATTATATAGACTGTATGATGATATTATTTGGGCATTATATGGCAGTATTATATAGACTGTATGATGATATTATTTGGGCATTATATGGCAGTATTATATAGACTGTATGGTGATATTATTTGGGCATTATATGGCAGTATTATATAGACTGTATGATGATATTATTTGGGCATTATATGGCAGTATTATATAGACTGTATGATGATATTATTTAGGCATTATATGGCAGTATTATATAGACTGTATGATGATATTATTTGGGCACTGTGTGGCAGTATTATATAGACTGTATGATGATATTATTTGGGCACTGTGTGGCAGTATTATATAGACTGTATGATGATATTATTTGGGCACTGTGTGGCAGTATTATATAGACTGTATGATGATATTATTTGGGCATTATATGGCAGTATTATATAGACTGTATGACGATATTATTTGGGCATTATATGGCAGTATTATATAGACTGTATGATGATATTATTTGGGCATTATATGGCAGTATTATATAGACTGTATGGTGATATTATTTGGGCACTGTGTGGCAGTATTATATAGACTGTATGATGATATTATTTGGGCACTGTGTGGCAGTATTATATAGACTGTATGGTGATATTAGTTGGGCATTATATGGCAGTATTATATAGACTGTATGGTGATATTATTTGGGCATTATATGGCAGTATTATATAGACTGTATGACGATATTATTTGGGCACTGTGTGGCAGTATTATATAGACTGTATGGTGATATTATTTGGGCATTATATGGCAGTATTATATAGACTGTATGGTGATATTATTTGGGCATTATATAGCAGTATTATATAGACTGTATGATGATATTATTTGGGCACTGTGTGGCAGTATTATATAGACTGTATGGTGATATTATTTGGGCATTATATGGCAGTATTATATAGACTGTATGGTGATATTATTTGGGCACTGTGTGGCAGTATTATATAGACTGTATGGTGATATTATTTGGGCATTATATGGCAGTATTATATAGACTGTATGGTGATATTATTTGGGCACTGTGTGGCAGTATTATATAGACTGTATGATGATATTATTTGGGCATTATATGGCAGTATTATATAGACTGTATGGTGATATTATTTGGGCATTATATGGCAGTATTATATAGACTGTATGGTGATATTATTTGGGCATTATATGGCAGTATTATATAGATTGTATGATGATATTATTTGGGCACTGTGTGGCAGTATTATATAGACTGTATGGTGATATTATTTGTGCATTATATGGCAGTATTATATAGACTGTATGGTGATATTATTTGTGCATTATATGGCAGTATTATATAGACTGTATGACGATATTATTTGGGCACTGTGTGGCAGTATTATATAGACTGTATGGTGATATTATTTGGGCATTATATGGCAGTATTATATAGACTGTATGACGATATTATTTGGGCATTATATGGCAGTATTATATAGACTGTATGGTGATATTATTTGGGCATTATATGGCAGTATTATATAGACTGTATGGTGATATTATTTGGGCATTATATGGCAGTATTATATAGACTGTATGGTGATATTATTTGGGCACTGTGTGGCAGTATTATATAGACTGTATGGTGATATTATTTGGGCATTATATGGCAGTATTATATAGACTGTATGGTGATATTATTTGGGCACTGTGTGGCAGTATTATATAGACTGTATGGTGATATTATTTAGGCATTATATGGCAGTATTATATAGACTGTATGGTGATATTATTTGGGCACTGTGTGGCAGTATTATATAGACTGTATGGTGATATTATTTGGGCATTATATGGCAGTATTATATAGACTGTATGGTGATATTATTTGGGCATTATATGGCAGTATTATGTAGACTGTATGATGATATTATTTGGGCATTATATGGCAGTATTATATAGACTGTATGATGATATTATTTGGGCATTATATGGCAGTATTATATAGACTGTATGATGATATTATTTGGGCACTGTGTGGCAGTATTATATAGACTGTATGGTGATATTATTTGGGCATTATATGGCAGTATTATATAGACTGTATGGTGATATTATTTGGGCACTGTGTGGCAGTATTATATAGACTGTATGGTGATATTATTTGGGCATTATATGGCAGTATTATATAGACTGTATGATGATATTATTTGGGCATTATATGGCAGTATTATATAGACTGTATGGTGATATTATTTGGGCACTGTGTGGCAGTATTATGTAGACTGTATGGTGATATTATTTGGGCAGTGAATGGCGGCATTATGTAACTGTATGTCAGTATTATAAAGGGAGCGACAGCTGCCTCTGAGCCCTGGGAACACCTGGCAGTCCCACCTGTGTCTCCCATGTCCGTACCCCTATATGTGGCCGGGCTGTATAATTTTACAATAACCTACAATATCACACTACTTCAGAGTGTTGGACGAGTCCCCGGGGGAGCGATAAAAAACATAAAAAAACCCCTACAAAACATAAAACAATAAATAAAAATCCCTGTAATCGTCTTTCTCCATGATAAATAAAATGTAAAAAATAAATATCATGAAACGTATCTAATACAGTGAAAAAGTAAATTCACCTCTCCAAAATAATGGCATAAAAAGAGGTTCATAAAAAGAGCATAAAAAAAGAAAAGAAACTGTGGAAAAGAATTCACAAACAAGTTTGAAAGTGAAGAAAGGCACCTCCACCACCCACCTACGGGATTCGTGCACAGATCGCCCATAATCTGCGCAGCAGAAGTTTCCGCGCGCAGCAGCCTCCGGAGCGGCGCGCATTCCAGCACCGCAGGCCGGCAGTGAAGGGGTGTCACCCAGGTGGATGCTGAGCCGGGGACCGCGCGGTGATTGGCGGGCTGGCGGTGACGTCACGGCTGTTTAGTCCCGGCCGGCCGCCGGCGGGGAGCAGTCGGTGCGCGGAGCTCGGGGGGAGCGGGCGGGAGTTCACCGAGCGTGAGGTGGGATGTCCGGAGCGAGGACGTGTGAGGAGGGGGCGACACCAGCACCACGGTCCCCCTGACCCGACCGAGGCGCCATGAGCTCGGAGAGAGGAGGGGCCGTCACCTGGGAGGACGCCGGTAAGTGGCACGTGACCCGCGGGGGCCCCTGTGTCTGCCGTGGGCCCCGTTACACCGAGACATTGGGGTTTCATTTGTCTTAAATTTTTACCATAACTTAAAAAAAGAGAAAAAAGTCAGTCCCATGTAACGTTAGAATATTTACCCCAATAAGAAGTTCTTCACCAATCGTGATTTAGCCCCAAAAAAGCTTAAAAAAAGTTTCTTCACCTTGTGGCTAACGACAAACGATCGGTCGTAGGGCGAGACTCTGAGCGGTAGGCGTAGGGCGAGACGCTGAGCGGCGGCGGTAGGGCGAGACGCTGAGCGGCGGCGGTAGGGCGAGACGCTGAGCGGCGGCGGTAGGGCGAGACGCTGAGCGGGGGTGGTAGAGTGAGACGCTGAGCGGTGGCGGTCGTAGGGCGAGACTCTGAGCGGTAGGCGTAGGGCGAGACTCTGAGCGGTAGGCGTAGGGCGAGACGCTGAGCGGTAGGCGTAGGGCGAGACGCTGAGCGGCGGCGGTAGGGCGAGACGCTGAGCGGGGGTCGTAGAGTGAGACGCTGAGCGGTGGCGGTCGTAGGGCGAGACTCTGAGCGGTAGGCGTAGGGCGAGACTCTGAGCGGTAGGCGTAGGGCGAGACGCTGAGCGGTAGGCGTAGGGCGAGACGCTGAGCGGTAGGCGTAGGGCGAGACGCTGAGCGGTAGGCGTAGGGCGAGACGCTGAGCGGTAGGCGTAGGGCGAGACGCTGAGCGGCGGCGGTAGGGCGAGACGCTGAGCGGGGGTCGTAGAGTGAGACGCTGAGCGGTGGCGGTGGTAGGGCGAGACGCTGAGCGGTGGCGGTGGTAGGGCGAGACGCTGAGCGGGGGTGGTAGGGCGAGACGCTGAGCGGGGGCGGTAGGGCGAGACGCTGAGCGGGGGCGGTAGGGCGAGACGCTGAGCGGGGGTGGTAGGGCGAGACGCTGAGCGGCGGCGGTAGGGCGAGACGCTGAGCGGGGGTGGTAGGGCGAGACGCTGAGCGGCGGCGGTAGGGCGAGACGCTGAGCGGGGGCGGTAGGGTGAGACGCTGAGCGGTGGCGGTCGTAGGGCGAGACGGTGAGCGGCGGCGGTAGGGCGAGACGGTGAGCGGGGGTCGTAGAGTGAGACGCTGAGCGGTGGCGGTCGTAGGGCGAGACGCTGAGCGGGGGTGGTAGGGCGAGACGGTGAGCGGCGGCGGTAGGGCGAGACGGTGAGCGGCGGGGTCAGTACGGAGCGATAATCTGTCAGACGCCGTCACAGACTCCAGACGATCGTCCCGTCCTGGTGTTAAAAAGCCCCCCCCAAAAAAAGCGTAAATCTGAAGCCGGGGCAGGAGGGGGGGAGAATCCCAAATGATCAGCTGCTGCTCATTGTATGGAGGGGAGGGGGATATGAGATTATTTTTCAAGGTGCTGGGCATTAATTGGTTAATAGTCCCCCTATTCGGGGGGGCTTATTTAAAAGTCGCAGCCCCTGCCTGAGACTAGCGTCAATGGCACAAGCCACACGCTGCTGGACTATGGGGACAAGGTGAATCCCAAATGTATCAACTGGCAGCCATTGCTTGGGCGGGGGTGCAGGGGATTTTGGGTTATTTTGCAAGAGGTAAGGCATTTAATGGTTAATAATTTTGCCATTCGTAAGCCCCTGCAACCGGTGAGTGGTGCATGAGCCGCATGGGTGCCGTGCAGACTGCAGCTCCTAATAGGGGGAGCAACGCGCAGGGGAGCTGCCTGCTATATATAGACGGACCCCCGAGCGGAGCAGATAATGAGATTCCACAGAGGGCTGGAGGTGAAGTCTATATGGCATGTAAGTGTGGGATCAGCGCCAGGCTCCAGCGGGTCAGAGATGCCTGGGCAGACAATCAGAAGAGAGTAAGCTCCCAGTGATGGGATTCTGGTGTATGGGGCGAGTATATGGAGTACTGTACTGTTACAGCGAGCAGTGTGCCAGGGTTCTAGCCTGGTGTATGGGGCAAGTATATGGAGTACTGTACTGTTACAGCGAGCAGTGTGCCAGGGTTGGAGCCTGGTGTATGGGGCAAGTATATGGAGTACTGTTACAGCGAGCAGTGTGCTAGGGTTGGAGCCTGGTGTATGGGGCAAGTATATGGAGTACTGTACTGTTACAGTGAGCAGTGTGCCAGGGTTGGAGCCTGGTGTATGGGGCAAGTATATGGAGTACTGTTCTGTTACAGTGAGCTGTGTGCCAGGGTTGGAGCCTGGTGTATGGGGCAAGTATATGGAGTACTGTACTGTTACAGTGAGCTGTGTGCCAGGGTTGGAGCCTGGTGTATGGGGCAAGTATATGGAGTACTGTTCTGTTACAGTGTGCAGTGTGCCAGGGTTGGAGCCTGGTGTATGGGGCAAGTATATGGAGTACTGTACTGTTACAGCGAGCAGTGTGCCAGGGTTGGAACCTGTTGTATGGGGCAAGTATATGGAGTACTGTACTGTTACAGCGAGCAGTGTGCCAGGGTTGGAGCCTGGTGTATGGGGCAAGTATATGGAGTACTGTTACAGCGAGCAGTGTGCCAAGGTTGGAGCCTGGTGTATGGGGCAAGTATATGGAGTACTGTTACAGCGAGCAGTGTGCTAGGGTTGGAGCCTGGTGTATGGGGCAAGTATATGGAGTACTGTACTATTACAGTGAGCAGTGTGCCAGGGTTGGAGCCTGGTGTATGGGGCAAGTATATGGAGTACTGTACTGTTACAGTGAGCAGTGTGCCAGGGTTGGAGCCTGGTGTATGGGGCAAGTATATGGAGTACTGTACTGTTACAGTGAGCAGTGTGCCAGGGTTGGAGCCTGGTGTATGGGGCAAGTATATGGAGTACTGTACTGTTACAGTGAGCAGTGTGCCAGGGTTGGAGCCTGGTGTATGGGGCAAGTATATGGAGTACTGTACTGTTACAGCGAGCAGTGTGCCAGGGTTGGAGCCTGGTGTATGGGGCAAGTATATGGAGTACTGTACTGTTACAGTGTGCAGTGTGCCAGGGTTGGAGCCTTGTGTATGGGGCAAGTATATGGAGTACTGTACTGTTACAGCGAGCAGTGTGCCAGGGTTGGAGCCTGGTGTATGGGGCAAGTATATGGAGTACTGTACTGTTACAGTGAGCAGTGTGCCAGGGTTGGAGCCTGGTGTATGGGGCAAGTATATGGAGTACTGTACTGTTACAGTGAGCAGTGTGCCAGGGTTGGAGCCTGGTGTATGGGGCAAGTATATGGAGTACTGTACTGTTACAGTGTGCAGTGTGCCAGGGTTGGAGCCTTGTGTATGGGGCAAGTATATGGAGTACTGTACTGTTACAGCGAGCAGTGTGCCAGGGTTGGAACCTGGTGTATGGGGCAAGTATATGGAGTACTGTACTGTTACATCGAGCAGTGTGCCAGGGTTGGAACCTGTTGTATGGGGCAAGTATATGGAGTACTGTTACAGCGAGCAGTGTGCCAGGTTTGGAACCTGGTGTATAGGGCAAGTATATGGAGTACTGTTACAGCGAGCAGTGTGCCAGGGTTGGAGCCTGGTGTATGGGGCAAGTATATGGAGTACTGTACTGTTACAGCGAGCAGTGTGCCAGGGTTGGAGCCTGGTGTATGGGGCAAGTATATGGAGTACTGTACTGTTACAGCGAGTAGTGTGCCAGGGTTGGAGCCTGGTGTATGGGGCGAGTATATGGAGTACTGTACTGTTACAGCGAGCAGTGTGCCAGGGTTGGAACCTGTTGTATGGGGCAAGTATATGGAGTACTGTTACAGCGAGCAGTGTGCCAAGGTTGGAGCCTGGTGTATGGGGCAAGTATATGGAGTACTGTTACAGCGAGCAGTGTGCTAGGGTTGGAGCCTGGTGTATGGGGCAAGTATATGGAGTACTGTACTGTTACAGTGAGCACTGTGCCAGGGTTGGAACCTGTTGTATGGGGCAAGTATATGGAGTACTGTTACAGCGAGCAGTGTGCCAGGGTTGGAACCTGGTGTATGGGGCAAGTATATGGAGTACTGTTACAGCGAGCAGTGTGCCAGGGTTGGAACCTGGTGTATGGGGCAAGTATATGGAGTACTGTTACAGCGAGCAGTGTGCCAGGGTTGGAGCCTGGTGTATGGGGCAAGTATATGGAGTACTGTACTGTTACAGTGAGCAGTGTGCCAGGGTTGGAGCCTGGTGTATGGGGCGAGTATATGGAGTACTGTACTGTTACAGCGAGCAGTGTGCCAGGGTTGGAACCTGTTGTATGGGGCAAGTATATGGAGTACTGTTACAGCGAGCAGTGTGCCAGGGTTGGAGCCTGGTGTATGGGGCAAGTATATGGAGTACTGTTACAGCGAGCAGTGTGCCAGGGTTGGAGCCTGGTGTATGGGGCAAGTATATGGAGTACTGTACTGTTACAGTGAGCAGTGTGCCAGGGTTGGAGCCTGGTGTATGGGGCGAGTATATGGAGTACTGTACTGTTACAGCGAGCAGTGTGCCAGGGTTGGAACCTGTTGTATGGGGCAAGTATATGGAGTACTGTTACAGCGAGCAGTGTGCCAGGGTTGGAGCCTGGTGTATGGGGCAAGTATATGGAGTACTGTACTGTTACAGCGAGCAGTGTGCCAGGGTTGGAGCCTGGTGTATGGGGCAAGTATATGGAGTACTGTACTGTTACATCGAGCAGTGTGCCAGGGTTGGAACCTGTTGTATGGGGCAAGTATATGGAGTACTGTACTGTTACAGCGAGCAGTGTGCCAGGGTTGGAACCTGTTGTATGGGACAAGTATATGGAGTACTGTTACATCGAGCAGTGTGCCAGGGTTGGAACCTGGTGTATGGGGAAAGTATATGGAGTACTGTACTGTTAGAGCGAGCAGTGTGCCAGGGTTGGAACCTGTTGTATGGGACAAGTATATGGAGTACTGTACTGTTACAGCGAGCAGTGTGCCAGGGTTGAATACTGGTATATCGGGCAAGTAACAGGACTACTGTATTTTTACAGAAAGATGTGGGGGTGCATTTACAATGGGTTACCTAGTATATGGAACAAGTAAATGGATGTCTGTGTTCTTGTAGCAGTTAGTATGTGCCGACATGCCAAGGTGTGCAGACTCTGAGCTAAGGTAGCAAACTGGATCACTGCCTCTGGTGAGGGGAAGACTTGGTGTTGATGGAGGTGCAGCACAGCAGACTCGTCTCAATTAGGTGATATCACAATGATCTGCAGACTTGGCAAAGGGTTAAATAATGGAATCTGCTCTGCTACATCAGGTCCGATGTGTAGTTGATTCTGATTTGCAGGGTTGCAGTGGAGGAACTCTGTGAAAAGGAAGATTTTTCTGAAACTTTATCTACAGTAAGGTGAGAGGTTGGGGTTATGAAAGAGAATGGAGGCAGGTGGCAATAATTTTTGCAATAGCGTGGCACAATGGACGCCAGGGTGATGAAAAAGTGTATAGGATGTGATACACATATATCCTGCAACACAAAGCAGATATAGGAAGGTGAGCGCTTACAGGTGATGTCTAAGGAGGTCCGTAAGCAAGTAATGAGCAAACTGTGCGCCTTACAGATGTAGCAGAGCCGGGCTGCCATCATAGTGTGCGATACTCAGCAACGATATCAGCCGCCCATGTAATGTGGACCTAGAAGGGGAAGAAGAATCCTATTATATCATAGTATGAGAAGAATCTGAAACATTGTACATCTCTGAAGTATCAGAATATCCTGGAAAATTGTGTAATATACAAAAGTGAGGACTGAGAATATACAAAAGTGAGGACTGAGATAAAACACAACTGTCTGCAGTGAGGTCTAAGGTGGTGATGGAGAATGTGGTGTATATAGTAGCCAGGCCTGAACAGAGATTAGAGTTATCTATTGTATGCTCGGAGAATGTGTCCTGTACACAGTAGCAGTCAGGATTGCGAATACAGCGGGTATGGAAAGTATTCAGACCCCTCTACGTTTTTCACTCTTCGTTTCATTGCAGCCATTTGGTAAATTCTAAAAAGTTCATTTTCTCTCATTAATGTACACTCTGCTCCCCATCTTGACTGAAAAAAACAAATGTAGAAATTTTTGCAAATTTATTGAAAAAGAAAAACTGAAATATCACATGGTTATAAGTATACAGACCCTTTGCTCAGACACGTTTATTTATGTCATGTGCTGTCCCTTTCCTTGTGATCCTCCTTGAGATGGTTCAACTCCTTCATTGGAGTCCAGCTGTGTGTAATTAAACTGATAGGACTTGATCTGTAAAGGCGCACACCTGTCTATATAAGACCTCACAGCTCACAGTGCATGTCAGACCAAATGAGAATCATGAGGTCAAAGGAACCGGCCAAGGAGCTCAGAGACAGAATTGTGGCAAGGCACAGATCTGGCCAAGGTTACAAAAGAATTTCTGCAGTACTCAAGGTTCCTAAGAGCACAGTGGCCTCCATAATCCTTAAATGGAAAAAGTTTGGGACCAGCAGAAGTCTTCCTAGACCTGGCCGTCCAGCCAAACTGAGCAATCGTGGGAGAAGAGCCTTGGTGAGAGAGGTCAAGAAGACCCCCAAGATCACTGTGGCTGAGCTCCACAGATGCAGTAGGGAGATGGGAGAAAGTTCCACAAAGTCATCTATCACTGCAGCCCTCCACCAGTCGGGCCTTTATGGCAGAGTGGCCCGACAGACGCCTCTCCTCAGTGCCAGACATATGAAAGCCTGCATAGAGTTTTTGCTAAAAAAACACATGAAGGCCTCCCAGACTATGAGAAATAAGATTCTCTGGTCTGATGAGACAAAGAACTTTTTGGTGATAATTCTAAGCGGTATGTGTGGAGAAAACCAGGCACTGCTCATCACCTGCCCAATACAATCCCCACAGGGAAACATGGTGGTGGCAGCATCATACTATGCCTGCAGGGACAGGATGACTGGTGGCCATTGAAGGAAACATGAATGTGGCCAATTACAGAGAGATCCTGGATGAAAACCTCCTCCAGAGTGCTCTGGACCTCACACTTGGCCGAAGGTTCACCTTACATCAAGACAATGACCCTAAGCATGCAGCTAAAATAACAAAGGAGTGGCTTCAGAACAACTCTGACGATTCCTGACTGGCCCAGCCAGAGCCCTGACCTAAACCCAATGGAGCATGTCTGGAGAGACCTGAAAATGGCTGTCCACCAACGTTCACCATCCAACCTGACGGAACTGGAGAGGATCTGCAAGGAAGAATGGCAGAGGATCCCCAAATCCAGGGGTGAAAAACTTGTGGCCTCATTCCCAAGAAGACTCATGGCTGTACTAGCTCAAAAGGTTCGTCTTCTCAATACTGAGCAAAGGGGCTGAATACTTATGACCATGTGAGATTTGTTTTTCTTTTTTAATAAATTTACAAAAATTTATAAATTTCTGTTTTTCAGTCAAGATGGGGTGCAGAGTGTACAGTAATGAGGAAAAAATAAACTTTTTTGAATTCACCAAATGGCTGCGATGAAACAAAGAGTGAAAAATGTAAAGGGGTCTGAATACTTTCCATACACACTGTATATTCTAGAATTATCCATAGTAAGGCCCGAGCTGGTGCAGGAGAGGATACCTTTTGATATGAAACATAATTTTGAAGTATCTGTGACTTGATATATAAAGGTTGGGGCTGAGAAAATATTTCTGTATAATATAGTGTAAGACCTATGAATATGTTAAGCAATGAATCAAATTAACATATGTAGTAGAGCCGCCTATGGACCCGCCTGGGAGGAGGATGAGGGAGGACAGTCTATGATGAACCTGCTTTGGAGGATGCAGAAGAATGAAAGAGATGTCTATAGACCCACCTGGGAGGATGCGGGGGGGTGGTCTGTGGACCCGCTTGGGAACGCAATACATAGACCCACCTTAGAGGATGCGGAAGACCCGCCTATGGACCTGCCTGGGAGGATGCAGAGGAATGCAGGAGAGCATTCTACGAACACACCTGGGAGGATCAGTGAGGGGGTTTATGGACCCACCTGTGAGAATGCAGAAGAATGTGAGAGATGTCTATGACCTGGGAGGGTGGCTGGTGGACCCGCCTGGGAGGATGCGGGAGGGTGGGGGCGGTGGACCCGCCTGTGAGAATGCAGAAGAATGCGAGAGATGTCTGTGGCCTGGGAGGGTGTGGGAGGGTGGGCGGTGGACCCGCCTGGGAGGATGTGGGAGGGTGGGCGGTGGACCCGCCTGTGAGAATGCAGAAGAATGCGAGAGATGTCTATGGCCTGGGAGGGTGGGCGGTGGACCCGCCTGTGAGAATGCAGAAGAATGCGAGAGATGTCTATAGCCTGGGAGGGTGGGCGGTGGACCCGCCTGGGAGGATGCGGCAGGGCAGGCTGTCTGTAGTCTTGCTTGGAAGGATGCAGAGGGGCGCGGGAGGGTGGGCTGGGTATGGCCCAACCTGGTAATGTAGTATTAGAATGAAGAAAAATCACGTCACTCTTGAATAGGTGCTCAAGTAGGGTCCAAAAGGGAAAGAGAAAGTGGACACAGTGTCCTACAGAGTATTCTAACTTACTGGAAAAGGTCCAGATAGAAGGCAGCGTGGTGAACGCGGTATTGTTCTTTGCACAAGTGCTGGATACAGCGTTCACCACGCTGCCTTCTATCTGGACCTTTTCCAGCAAGCTCTGCGGGACACTGCGTCCACCTTTCCTTCCCTTTACCTGTGCAGTCGGTACACTGATGAAGGTCGTTTTGAGACAGAAACGTCTGTACTTATGCATGGACTGCAATTTGAATCAAGAAGTTTGTTCCCAAATCCCTTGGAGAGCCAAGTTATTGATATATTGAACTGGTATTGTAGTGTGAAGCGACTTCATTAAATGTGCTTAGAAGTCATATAACGTGTAATTGTGACATGGTAGAAAACCTTGTAAGACGCTTGCAGTACTTATGGTCTGGGACATTGTACATTTGCCGGTCTATTACAGTGTAGCAGAATGCGTTAACATATGTTAACTAGTTATGGAATTGCATTATATGTGAACACACATCTGAGATGGTGCAAGAGAATTGCATTATATGTGGGCTGACTGAGAGAGTACAGAATAATTGCATTACGTGCGGACAGACCTTACATGAAGTGCAGGGGAATCGTATTATATGTCTCCTGACGGAGCAGCGTGCATGACAATTGCATTATTTGTGGCAATCTGCAAGTGAAGATGGATTACATTACTATGTGGTCTGAAAGGGAGGGTGGATGGAAAAAGCTAATGGGAACAAGGGGCAAATACATATTACACAGAGGGCTTATTAATAAAGTGCCACTGATCAGTATGAATCATAGAATCATAGAATCGTAGAGTTGGAAGGGACCTCCTGGGCCATCTGGTCCAACCCCCTGCTCAAAGCAGGATTCGCTAAATCATCCCAGTCAGATGTCTGTCCAGCCTCTGTTTGAAGACTTCCATTGAAGGAGAACTCACCACTTCTCGTGGCAGCCTGTTCCACTCATTGATCACTCTAACTGTCAAAAAGTTTTTTCTAATATCTAATCTGTGTCTCCTCCCATTCAGTTTCATCCCATTGCTTCTAGTCTTTCCTTGTGCAAATGAGATAGAATCATAGAATCGTAGAGTTGGAAGATTTCATGCACTGAGTAGAGTCAGCAAAATGTCCAACAGGCTCCTGGTGCCTTTGACAAAGCAGCGAACAGGACTTACTTTACACAGTGGGCACAGTCACTAACAAGTGAAGCATGCACCCATTGGGGAATACACAGCTGATCCACCGCAGGTCCTAACTGGCATAAGGTGCCCATAACTATGTCCCCCACAGTGAACCTGCAAACGTCCCATACTCTGTATGCCAATGACTCAGGAGTCCTGCTGCGCGGTCCAGGAGTCCAGGGGATGCGTTACACCGCAGAGAACGAGGGGTTTCCAGCTTTGTGCATTCAGAGATAATTTTATATTTGGAATCTCCAGTTATTCTCATATTATCGTATGTTTCTTAAAGCGGTCGAATAGTCTCTTCTTGTTAAAAAGTTGGAAGTTGCTGCTCTGCTCCGACAAGATAAGCTTTGGTTTTAATCCTGTAACACTTGGTCCCCAAGTGAGCATTAGGACATCCATGTTCTTTACTCCACGCCACGTCCTTCAGTGCATGGGGTAATTAGGCAGCCGCTCATGCTCATCGGATTGCTAGAGAAGGTTGTGATAAAGTAAGCCATCGATGTTATGAACGGGTCACCGAAGAGTATGGCAGGAACAGGCTAAGCCACCAGGAAACCAGAGAGGTTAGTAACTCAGCGGATTGCAGACCCTTGATCCTATCCACACAACTAGCAGTAGCCGTGGAGCGTTCCTACGATGCCCTAGACGCCTCGGCACAGCCGGAGAACTAACTAAGCCTAAAGCCAGAAAGGTGAAATCTAAACTGCCCCGGAGCAGATCCCCAAAGGAATAGATAGCCCCCAAAAATATATTGTCGGTGAGAGAAGATGAGACACAAACATAGGCAGAAAATAAACTGAGCAAATTGTGGGGCCCAAACTGTCTAGATAGGACAGGACAGAAAAGATACTGTCTGCAATCACGCAAAAACCTTAAAAAATCCAACACATCTGATATACAAAAAACCTGAGGCCGCACGACCTCACCCCCGCTAGATCAGCACTCTCGTGTGAACTGGAAGCAAAGCAAAAGATACTAATATAACAGGGGACAGATCGAACTGACACAAGCTGTAACATATGGCACGGGGCCCAGCGCTGAACCCTCGCAACAAAGCAGAAAGCAAAAAAAAAGGCACAACCAGATTGGATGCAAAGGATTAGCAAAAAGAATCACTTAACTGAACATGCAGATCAGGCAAGAGACAGAAGAACTCAAAATGAACAAGGAGGAAATCGCCAGCAACCATTAAGGGTATGTGCATACGCTGCAGATTCTGCAGCGGATCCGCAGCGGTTTTGGCTCTGCGGGTCCGCAGCAGATTCTGCTGCGTTGTACAGTATCTTTAGTTCCTATGGAAAAAAAAACCGCTGTGCACATGCTGCGGATTTGCTGCGGGTTACAATCCGCAGTATGTCAATTCTTTGTGCGGTTTCACACCTTATCATTATGAGGTGTGAAACCACAGGGCAAAACCGCAGGCTAATCCGCAGATAAACCACAGGCCTTTTGTCCTGCGGATTTACCTGCGGATTTATCAACAAAATCCGCACAACCTAAAAACTATGTGGGCACATAGCCTAAGGGAAGCCTGCTCACTTATATGCTCCCAGCCAGTAATCCCAGATTCCCAATCATCGTCGTCAGGTGGCAAACTTCCATCAGACTGGCCAGCTCCACTACTCCTAGTAACCATCAGAGGGAGCTCCGGCTCAGAAGTCCGAGCAAGGGAATTCACAACACATCGGTAGAAGATTGGTGACTCTACTGCTCACAGCCCCACCAACTGGCTAATTAAATTATAGACCCGAGCCATGACCCCTTCAACGCTCGCCAGGCATGGCTCCTCATTCAGTAAATAGGACGGAGGTGCAGTACCAGGCACAGCCACTGCAGAATGTGCGGCGCTGTGACTATAAACACTGAAGGGGATGCGTGTAATCAGCTGATCAGTGATCTCTCCATAACAAGGTTAATAAAAAGAAACAAAAACATTGCAAATCTTCCGATTGTAGAAGATTTCACTAGGAAGGTCCAAGAGTGTTTGTAGGAGCCGTGATTCTTTGGCTTTGTATTTATTGCATTCAGAGCATATAGAAAGTTGAATTTTCAGACAAGTCCCCTTTAAGACCAGCCAGCGTCACGTCGTTCAACATGAATGACTGAATTAATCCCAGATTACTGCAACGAGAAAACTGGTAAATTGGCCCGAGAACGACGCGCGCTTGTGAACGTGGGTGATTTTGGGAGCTATGGTTCATGTAGTATAGAATATAATTACACATAATAATTATCAGGACGGCCTCATTTTATACATTATGTCAACATCGGAGATACAAACTAACCACAGGAACAAATTGAATCTGTGGGAGCGAGCCCTGATTAGCATCACACTGTTCTGCATCTTAAAGGAACATTAATCCTAAAAACGTCAGGCACCGATTGTCCGACCTGCGACGTCTACAAATGTTTAAGAGCTTCCATAACTTTACACATAATAAAGGGGAACTTGGCTTTTATCAGCTAAGGAGCATTAAATGGGGTCCTAGTGCTTTTAGAGAACTTGATCTCATTCGATAAACAATCTCCAAATCACTTTATGAATTGTTACCTCTGAAAACTCCCTCCAAACTGCCGGCCATTGGGGGTCTCCCTTCTATCTAGCCTACTGCTCACTGCCTGTTGTGAGGTGTAATCCTCTAGCGACAGAGACCCCACGATGGATTACTGCTGGTGGGTGATGTGGCCGAGTCGGAGGATTCACACAGTTCCTGGATATTAGACTGGTGTGTGCGCCTCAAATCAGTCTAGTGCTATATTTACTTGCCCATGGATTCCCCCGTCGCTTCTCCGTCCTGCTGGCAAGATTTTTGGCCGATCTCGTCCAACCTGGTCAACACCTGACCACTGGCGATCATTGACTAAAGTGACGATACAACGACATGAGAACCATAGACTCCGCTGCCGCTTTTTTTTCCTCTTCAGACATCACTGTCCTTCTCGGAATAGCAACTCCTCTTGGAGACCCCTCTGTCCTCTCCAGACCCCTCTTTAGGGTAAGTGCACACGCTGTGGATTCACCTGTGGATTTTCCGTGCGGATCCGCAGGTAAAACCGCAGGTAAAGTGACTGTGGTTTACCTGCGGGTTTCCCCTGCGGTTTGACACCTGGACAATGGAACAGGTGGCAAACCGTTGCGGAATCCGCAGAAAGAATTGACATGCTGCGGTTTTAAAACCGCAGCAAATCCTCGCGGGAAAAAAAACGCACCGTGGGCACTGCGGTTTTGAAAACCCATTGACTTGCATTGTACTGTACAATGTCTGCGGAACTGCTGTGGATCCGCAGGGCCAAATCGTCAGCGGATCCGCAGCAGAATCCGCAGCGTGTGCACACACCCTTATTGTCCAGACCTTTTAGACTCTTCAGACTTCTCTCTAGCCTTCATGCACCTCCTAGAGTGCTCCGTACCCCCCCACCAGACACCGTCTTACACCCCAAGCAGCTCAGTCCCATCTGAGGACCCCTGTTGTAGAAATCAGTGGGGGTCTCATTGGTGAAAACCTCAACCAATATCCTTTAGTGGGAAACCACTTTAAATTTTTTTTATACAAAAATGGGAAAACCTTCTTGTTAATGTTACATTAGACTCTTATTCTCATCGTAGCTGTAGAGCAGAAAGTGTGCGATGCGGAACAAAAAATGTCACCGGCAGACTCTGATAAACCTATGGCTGTACACGTTGTCCTTATCACATGATGGCTTTTTTGGGTGATGTCCTCCTCTCTGTTACGGCTGCATTTACAGTGAGCGGATCATATATAAATGGGGGCACATGGTGGGGGTTCACTTCTGTGTTCACATTTCCTATCCTTGAAAAACAAAATTGTCGTTCAGCAATGGCGCCTGATGCACCTCGTTGAGGTTTTACCATGATGTCGGCCATGAGTAGCGCTGCACGCTGTGCAAAAAGTCGCCTAAAAATGCTTGATGGACTTTCCCCACTCGTTTTTGCAAAACTAATTAGCTGTTAGGTATTTTGAGTGTTTTGGGATTTGAAAAACGGTTGGTTGGGGAAAAAAGTGCATTTTTACTTTTGGTGGAAGCTGCTCCAAAGTAGAGGTGCAGTCCAATCGGAAGGCTAAAAAATAACGATTCAGGGGTAAAAAAAACTCTTTAGAAAAAGTAGCGTTTCCTGCGGAGGTTTCCATGCAAGAACTAGTTGTTTTTAACCAGCAGAAAAAAAACTGTGTGAACACGGCCTAAGCGACCTATGTCCGTTTTGTACTCTAGATGAAGGTTCTCCTCTCCACCGGGATTTGTGAGGAGCAGACTCCTGGACTGGAAGTAATTTTAATTTTTTTTTTTTTTTTTTCCTTAATTGATAAGTTTGGTTTCTGCATAATTTGCATCTATAGAGGGATTTACTGTCTAAGTGATTCAATGCAATATTAAAATAAGCAGAGAGTGATGAGTTAATATTGATTGACAGGTGAGTGGGAGTTGGATGTTAGACGTTTTTATGTCGGCGCAAGTAATCTCCATGGAACAAAATATGAGCAAAAGGGCTGCAAGAATGTTACAAATCAATGTCTGCAAAAAAACCCCCCAAAAATAGTGACAAGCTCAATTTAAGGTACGCATAGTACATTAGATAGATACACTGAGCCTAGGGATCTGCAAAATGCAGATGGAGGATGCTAAGAGCGCCCACCCTACAGGTGTGCCCACCCCGTCACACCAAACTTCACCCTAATCGCTGCTTTTTGCTTTACATTTGGCTAATTAGGCAGGACTTACAATTAGACTTCTCGGAAAGACAAATCCCTGCCTAGGTCCCCGATTATAAAAATGTCTTTTTTTTAATTTTTTTATGGAGTACCTGAGCTGTCACTACCTGACATGAACTTCCAGTCATTTGGCGGCCATGTAATACTACATGTACCCAATGGTTCCCACTTTATGGAAGAGGATGACAATCTGTACAATTTGTCACAATTTAGGCACCCCCGATCAGCTAAACCATAGTAAAGAATGTGCCCGCGTGGCCAACATAAGTCACAATCGGGCCACACTGGCTGACATTTAAGCCCCACTGCCAGGCTGCCCCAAAACTGCACAGGATTGACCACTTTAGGTCGAGGATTGCCTATCCTGCCCAGTTTTGGGATAAAGTCATACAATCGGGACTGTTGACAGTTATGTATATGGGGGACTTAGTCTGTGGACCCAGGACGGCCACTGAAAAGCGTACGAATGCCCGTTAATAGGAGGGCATTACAGAACCCTTCCCCCTTTGTGGTCTGGATTGTCCTTGGATAATGCAGACTGTGTTGCCTAGTATGAATATGGCGCCCACACAATTCTATGGACCTCTAATAAACGGCACGGGATAGTCCCCCCATCATGAGCAGGAACGTTCACTTTTGGGTGAGGTTTTCAGTACCGTATTCTGTCTTCCAGTATGGTTTACTGGATTATCTGGATTATCCAATGTATGATGCCGATACTGCCATATTACAGAAGTATTCCTACAATAATCCACAAGGAGCGGAAGTTTTTGGTATAGGCATAGATGTCATGGGCCAAATGGTTACCTGCGGGTTTACCCAGACCTTTTACATCAAATCCATGGGTTAGGCTGCTTGTAAACTACAGGCTCCTTTCTGGCTGTTTTTGGTTAATGTGGTAATTCTGCCACTCTATTGTCTCTTTATACTGGGTGGTAGGATACCTTTGACTGTTGGTGGCGTGGTTGGTAGATTTGGGGGGAATCCTTGGAGTTGGTGTTAAATTGGTTGGTGCATGAATCGTATGCCTCACCCAAAAGTGAAAAGATTTGTTCTCACTAGTCTGCCTTTCTTGGGGAGCTCTTGTTGGGTGATATCCCAGGCAGTGGGTAGATATCTGAAATGGTCATCTGTGGTTGGTCATGGTTCCCTCTGAGACTGGTGAAAAATTGGTGGCCACATTTCCATGCAATTCTTTGCGAGAATGTAGTGGAGAAGGTCTTGGGAGCCAAGTCTGGTAAGATCGGAGTGATCTGAATAAAAGTAAAAAAGGCAGATTCCTGGGGAAGACCCGAGCTCTGCGACACAATCTATGGTCTCCGCACCTTTTTCGTAAATGTACAACTCCCATCATACCACCCATATTCTGTTGGGAGTCGTAGATCTGCAACAGCTGCGGGGTCACAGATTCAAGCGATCTGCTTTACGGCATCCGGTCACTTTGAGATGGAATCATTGAGTGTTGCTGAATATTAATGTAAATCAAAGAATAGAACCTACAAGAGCTGAGTATTATTGTCAGGCCATATTCTATATGGAGCAAGCAGATGGATGCAGCCTCATTAGAGCGAGCAGGAGACATGCTGCAAGACCGTGCCATGTACATTAAGGAGAAGGATGCATATGGTAGATGTGGGACTCTGTGCCGATTATCATTCAATGTTTTCACTTCGTGTGTGACAAATATTGTCTGCTGGATTCCTAAACCTTACAGCCGACACAGAGATTTTTATTGGTCTGCCGTTCTTACTTGTATACAGGCTTAGATTTAAAGGGATTTTACACTAAGATGTTCCATCACTTACTGATTGTGGAGGTTTAGCTGCCGATCCTTAAAAGGGGCTTTCCGAGTATTAATATTAAACCCCTATGTGTATGATGGGTGGTGAATATCAAGATTGTGGGTTCTGACTTCGATCAGTTGATTGCAGCTGTTCTACTTAATAGATTGGGAATAGCGCTATAGATTTATATAGTGGCCATGAAGGGTACTGCAAGCTCCCATTTTCATGAATTTCCCTTGTTAGTAGCCAGAAGCGCCATTGGGCAGACAAAAAGCTGAAAGGGCTTTGGTCTTTTTCTTCTATGTAGGTAGGAGTCCCATATCTTGGACTTCCACTGTTTTTTTTTTTTTTTTGCAATGTCTTGATCCATTCAGAACTATTAGAAAAAGCAAATCATTATTAACTTCCTTGTGTTTTCCATGTCACCAGCAGGCACAGGGAAAGTGAGACCCCACCAAACAGCTCTGCATATCTTCTTCCAGGACCCTTCTAAATGCAACATTGCCAAAAAGTGAGATATCAAGTATTGGTGACCACAGTTAACCTTTGTATCTCCTAGAGGAGATGCCGGTGTGGCCTGAAACGCGTGCTGCAGAAAACGTTTACCCATAATCATGCCCCGTTTTGTGGTCCATAGCCTAGTTATCGTAAAAATGTGTTTATCCGTTGGGGCTCAGTCTAGTGATGGATCTGGCATGGCGTGTGCTTCCGGGAAGTCTATTCAGTGTGCGAGTGATTCTTTGTTTTTTTTTGTTTTTTTTCCCCAAGCTTGTCCAGGAGATTTCCCTTTGTTCTGGTTTGATTGATTTATTTAAAGGGAATCTGTCACCTGGTTTTGGCGGGCGATGAAAACGAGGTCGGTCCGGTCCGATGGGCGGTGTTCCCGATGTGTGCCGCCTCCCCATCCTTGGCCGCCGTCCGCAGTTTTTTGAGGAATAGGAGTAGGTCTCCGCCATTTGTTGCGCGTGCGCTAAGCATTCTTGCCTAGCGCAGTATGCTTTGCCCAACTGTGGGCAAAGCCGAAAAGCCTGACTGTGCATGCGCCGGTTAACTAAGCCCCGGAACACAGCAAAACACTTCTGGGGCTTAGTTAACCGGCGCATACGCAGTCTGGCTTTTCGGCTTTGCCCGCAGTTGGGCAAAGCATACTGCGCTAGCCAAGAATGCTTAGCGCAAGCGCAACAAATGGCGGAGACCTACTCCTATTCCTCAAAAAACTGCGGACGGCGGCCAAGGATGGGGAGGCGGCACACATCGGGAACACCGCCCATCGGTCCGGACCGACCTCGTTTTCATCGCCCGCCAAAAGTAGGTGACAGATTCCCTTTAATTATTAAAATCTCACTAGCCACAGTGGCATTTGCCTCAAATTCCAACAGCCTGTGGTTTTGTGTTTGCATTTTTTTTCATTTTTGGGTTGTTTTTTCGCTTGCAGAGGTGAGGGATGCAGCTGCAGTTTGTGTCTGTAAGGCTGCATTCTTGGGGAGGGCGACAGAAACCGGGAGACGTTGGCTCATTGGGCTGGAGGGAGATAGAACATTTTCTAAGAGACCTAACCCCCCCCCCCCCCAAAAAAAAAAACAAAAAAAAAAAAAATCTGACTTTCAGTTGCGCTACATCTAACGAACAGTCATATTTGACAGAAGGATGAATAACATAACAGCCTGAAGTCCATAGTTTAACTTTATTTCAAAAGTCATGAACTTTGTCATTTTAAAGTTGATGTCAAAGTGTAAATTGTGCATATGTGGAATGTGGCTAAAATCGGTCACAAAACCTGAGTTTGCCCCCGGAAGTCCTGGTGGAATTCCCTATCAAACCTCTGCCTGAGGTCACCACTGGAGACCACCCGTATCTAGAGCTGCACGGACATCCCATATCGGGGCACAATAGTGCCTGTGTGACAA
Organism: Dendrobates tinctorius; assembly: GCF_039654945.1. Lineage (NCBI taxonomy): Eukaryota > Metazoa > Chordata > Amphibia > Anura > Dendrobatidae > Dendrobates > Dendrobates tinctorius. Next base: position 1,900,384 of record NW_027361792.1, read on the forward strand.
GACGATACTATTATATGGACGCCTGTATGGCATTTTTGCTACTGAGAATCTTAAATGTTACGCTATTGAGTTGGAAATTCTGTGATTTCTTTTGTATCTTTCTGCTGTTGTGGCGATCACTTTTATGTGTGTTCTACATGTAATAAAGCCATTATTATTTGGCGCTATGTGGCGGTATTATACTGTACAGCCATTTTGGTCTGAAAATTTTGCTTTTGATTTGCCACTTTTTTTTTTTTTTTTTGTTTTCTTTTTTTCTTTCCTTTTGGGCTTCCGCAGACTCCAGATTTATTGTTACGTTTTAAGCAATGTTTGTACCCGTGTAACAATCTGCAATTAATGAACTGTAGAAACATGTTGTCTTTGTGTTCTTGCATCAAATATTCAACTCATTTTTACAGTTTTTATGCAAATAAACTACCCAGAAACCGGATCGGGGAAGGGACCAGCTCATCCCCCCAAGATGCTTTCCATAGAAGTAGGAGCCTTCACCTTGACAAGCCACAGCGCTGCTATCGCCTACCTCCAGAAATTAGGCCAGGTTCAGAGCTCGCCATCGCTGAAGGCAAACTTGTATTATAAACCCTTTCCTGCCAGGAAACAGAGGAGGAAGTGTTATATTTATGGGGTCCAAACATTGAGCACGAGGCTAAGAACTGGCACCTGCGCCAATGGAGCCATTCAGTACTTATAAGAGGGCTGTAATGTTCCGCTGGGATTGTATCCATATCCTCGTATTTCCACACATCTGTTCTGGAACAATGGCGTCTATACAGAACTGGATCTTTTGAAAGCGAAGTATAAACTATCTGCCTTTGTAAGGGTGGGTTCCAATTTGGAGCTAATGCCTATGGCAAAGCTCAGAGCACAGAGTTTTATGCCGGCATATGGAGTCCTTACTGCTTTGTGCTACCCCTGCTCAGTAGAATGACACTCGCCCTGCGTTCTCCCTCCCAGGCTTAGCTAGCGCATGTGCCCTGCGCCCCCCCCCCCCCCTTGTGCTTGGTTGGAGACTGAGCTCAATCCCTCCCCCCCGGCATGGTTGGTGCCCCTGCTCTGCACCTGGGCTTAGCCAGAGCACGCGCCCTGCTTTTTTTTTCTCCCCAGGCTTGGAAACTGTTCGTGCCATACGTTCTCCCACACAATCCCCAGGCTTGGCTACTGCACGTGCTATGCGTTTCACCCTTGGGTTTGGCTAGCACACGTGCCATGCGTTCCCCCACACACACCCCAGGCTTGGCTAGTAAATGTGCCATTCGTTCCCCCACACACACCCCAGGCTTGGCTAGTAAATGTGCCATGCGTTCACCCCCACATACACCCCAGGCTTGGCTAGTAAATGTGCCATGCGTTCCCCCACACACACCCCAGGCTTGGCTAGTAAATGTGCCATGCATTCCCCCCCCCCACACAGCCCAGGCTTGGCTAGTAAATGTGCCATGCGTTCACCCCCACACACACCCCAGGCTTGGCTAGTAAATGTGCCATGCGTTCACCCCCACATACACCCCAGGCTTGGCTAGTAAATGTGCCATGCGTTCCCCCACACACACCCCAGGCTTGGCTAGTAAATGTGCCATGCATTCCCCCCCCCCCACACAGCCCAGGCTTGGCTAGTAAATGTGCCATGCGTTCCTCCACACACACAGCCCAGGCTTGGCTAGTAAATGTGCCATGCGTTCCCCCCCACACACCCCAGGCTTGGCTAGCGCACGTGCCATGCGTTCCCCCCCACACACCCCAGGCTTGGCTAGCGCACGTGCCATGCGTTCCCCCACACACCCCAGGCTTGGCTAGCGCACGTGCCATGCGTTCCTCCCCACACACCCCAGGCTTGGCTAGCGCACGTGCCATGCGTTCCCCCCCACACACCCCAGGCTTGGCTAGCGCACGTGCCATGCGTTCCCCCACACACCCCAGGCTTGGCTAGCGCACGTGCCATGCTTTCCCCCACACACCCCAGGCTTGGCTAGCGCACGTGCCATGCGTTCCCCCCCCCCCCCCACACACACACACAAACCCCAGACTTGGCTACTGCGCACACTATGCGTTTCACCCTAGGCTTGGCTACCACATGTGCCATGCATTCCCCCCCACACACACCCCAGGCTTGGCTAGCGCATGCGCCATGCAATTCATCCTTGGGCTTGGCTTGTGCATGGGCCTTGTTTCCATGAAGGTTTCTCAAGATTACTGATAGACAAGTCATGGCCATATTATTTGTTGGACGCCTCTTCCCGGAGGTCCGGGCTATTCGCCCTGTATCACATTTCAGCAGCGCTGTCATTAACTGCAGCCAGGACCTAATGTCATTTCCAAGTGTAAATGATGAATCTATATTTATATTGTACAGTGTAATACATTGGATTAAGTATGTGAATTGCAGTAATTACTTGCATCCACATCGTCTGTGCCAAGGCTTATCTCATTAATTGTAGATGCGTGATTTCCACTGTATCTCGGCAGACTAATAAGAATACCAGGAGATGTGGAGTTGGAGACTTGCTAACAAAGCAGACGACTTCTTAGGGAAGTTGCGGTTCTTTACTCGAGACTCCTTTTTTTCTTTTTCTTATGCTATTAAAAGTCTGAATTATTCGAATAAAAGGGATCTGAAGACTTGGTAAGGCCAGATGGTGCAGCTCAATGTATGGGGGGTCCTGTAGGAAGATGGACCGGGACAGTGGTACCTCTCTCGCGTCATTTCCGGAATTATCGGGGCTGTCACCATTGTTGGCGGGGGAAAGCTTTCTGACCCGGACAGACCTTTGCGCTCAACAGTAGGGGGTGTGTCTGGCATAAAGGGGCGGTGCGCGGGAAAGCGAGAGACTTGGCGGGAAGGCAGAATGTGCAGCAGGAGAAGGTTGATTCACTCTCCGTGGAGCGACGCGATAGCCCAAGCCCACGCTGTAGTTCCCCGGCCCATGTGCACACTAACTGTGAGCAACGTGTAGCTGTGTGCCCGCTCACCCCTGTCACTGAGAATCCGTCCCGCACCATTCCGCTGACTGCCGCGGGCATGCAGCCTAAGTCTGACCAGGTGAATCATACAGAGCCGGGTAGCTTCACCTCAGACTCCACCACATCACGCACATCACCCCGGGACCTCGCCTAGGAGAGCCGGGGTACGCCGCTTTCGTCAGGAGACAGTGCCTCAACTTTCTTCAGGATCACGCCAGAGATTTCACTCGTCACTTGCGGCGCCACCGTGGGGTTTCAAGCTTTCACAGCCCGGAAACCATCAGACTGATAAGTTTACCTGTTTCATATACATTTGTAGGAACCCTGATATAATACTCAGTTTTACTCCCCTCATAACTCCCTGCATGTGGAGTATGCCCTGTAATATACCCTTTAACTCTTGCTCTGCCTCCTGCTCCTTACTGCATCCCGCGTACCTGCTATCTCACAGTCCCACGATTTAAGCTGACCCTGGCGGCACCTCAGTGTCTGGGTAATGCATTTTTATTTTGTATCTGTCAGTTATGAAGGTATGCTAATTATGCAAATTGTCTCTTCAGAGAGGAAGAGGACTAGAACTCTAGTGCCACCTATTGGAAGTAGCAATCCTAGAAGTCAATGTTGACTCTTTAACGAGCCTTGTTACATGACTTATGATAAAAGCCAAGCCAGAATCTCAATTTGCAGACACTGTGTTTCGGGGTACTGCCCCTCATCAGTGCAATGATTCTATGATTCAAAGTGTGAGATCTGGTTTGGCTGTGTGAGAGGCGTCTGACCGATATCCAAGAAGTATCATTTCTCCTTGCGGAGAATGACATGCTAAGCATGCCGAGGTGAGGAGACTTAAAGCCGCAATGCTCCTCTGGGAAATATGCTAATTATGCAAATTGACGCCTCTCACACAGCCAAACCAGATCTCGCACTTTGCACTGACGAGGGGCAGTACCCCGAAACAGTGTCTGCAAATTGAGATTCTGGCTTGGCTTTTATCCTAAGTAATGTAACAAGGCTCGTTAAAGAGTCAACATTGACTTCTAGGATTGCTACTTCCAATAGGTGGCACTAGAGTTCTAGTCCTCTTCCTCTCTGAAGAGACAATTTGCATAATTAGCATATTTCCCAGAGGAGCATTGCGGCTTTAAGTCTCCTCACCTCGGTATGCTTAGCGTGTCATTCTCCGCAAGGAGAAATGATACTTCTTGATTATGAAGGTATGGACACACATCAACTCTACCAGAATGTCCTGGAGGTCTCCAAAACAATGAGACGACCTCCCAGAAGAGTTGGCAAACTTGGGTGCTGCAGAAGCTTCCCAAAATTTCCTGGAAATTGATGCTCTTTAACAGTTCCCACTTATTTTTCCTGAAGTAAAGGCTCCTCTTTAAATTCTTCTGATCTTGAGATGTTATCTCTGAATATCGCTGTATCGTTCTTCGCGGGTTTCTTGAGTGATTTCTCACCCAGTTCTCTGCAAATGGAATTGTCTTCTCCATTCAGGTGAGGGAGAATGTTATAAAGCAGTAATTGTCTAGATCACAATCTCTATTATAGGGGTTGGCTGCGGTTTCGGATCCAGGCTCTGTGCGGCCGGTCACGTTCTCACCCCCCAAAATGTCTAAGTAGCTTGTGCATTGGGCACCGATAAGGGTCTTCCCCAAACTGTTCCCATAAAGCTGAAGCCACAATTGTACACAATGGGGCGTGGGGCCGGAGGCTATACGCCAGGGGGCGTGGGGCCGGAGGTCATACGCCAGGGGGCGTGGGGCCGGAGGTCATACGCCAGGGGGCGTGGGGCCGGAGGTCATACGCCAGGGGGCGTGGGGCCGGAGGTCATACGCCAGGGGGCGAGGGGCCGGAGGTCATACGCCAGGGGGCGAGGGGCCGGAGGTCATACGCCAGGGGGCGAGGGGCCGGAGGTCATACGCCAGGGGGCGAGGGGCCGGAGGTTATACATCGGGGACAATGAGACTGAAGGGAAACCCTGATGTCCTTGAGTAAGACGTGCCGCCCAGCACTTTTCTCCATATCTTGAACGGTTTACCTAACTTATCATAAGTCTTTCAGCTCCTACTGATCTATTCTGTGCTGATTGATGACTGTAGGACGCAGAGACGGATCCAAAAATAGCAGACTGTGCTTTAGCTGCCCCCTTTTTTGGTAATCCAGTAAGTGGTCCCTGTCTCTTTCCATCACTGTCGCCGTTCCAACCTGAGCGTTTTCCCATGTCAGAATGAGTGAGGATATTACTCGCATCTTCATAAATCAAGAGTTTTTCTCCCTCATGTGAATAGACTCGTCTATTTATCCTGTTCCTCTGTCGCTCCCTCCTCCAGCCCCGGGAGACGAGCATCTGGGTTTAATTTTGATATTTGTCTAATAGGAGGATATGTCGCGGCGGTGGCAGGCGGTGCACTGATTACGATGGCGGCGGTATGGATGCTGGCCGCTTCCTCTGACTCTGGTACGGACATACTTGTGTTTTTAAGGGGCTGCCACCATTAAGACGACTGTGTGGTTTTAATTTTTTTTTTTTTTCTCCCCTATGCAATGTGTGTGACACAGCGGCGGCGGCGGAGTCCATCAGCGCTAATTAGCAGAACTGAGTCCTTATATTGGTAGAAATTGTCTGCAGCCTGCAGTGCAAGCAGCGGCTTATGTTCGCTGTCCTCCACCAACACGCGGATATTGGGGCTTATATGTAACCCCGGACTGTCCATATTGTTGACAACCTTTCCTTTCTCTGCTTCCTCCAGATCTCATTTCATCACTAGGTGTACACAGCTCTCAGGCTTAATAATGTGGGGCGTAATTTATATTCCATTCAGGACTGTGGTACGATTATAAGGCTGAGATTATGTTACATTTCATATTAATATGTAATTACATCTTAATGAATTGTCTATTAACAGTCAGTTATCGGCCGGAGATCGCAGAGCTGTGACTTGAGACCTCATCTCATTCCCTGACTGTAATCCTGTTTTTACTTTTCTTAGTGTTTGTTTCAGATGAACACTCAGAATAAGTTGTTGTAAGTGAGGAATAACGATGTTTCTGGCCATTCTTTGATTTGTGTTCTGCAATGTTCACTACTTTTCCCCCCTCTATAGGTTTTCTTTCAAATTTTCAGTTGTCTCTGAGCTAGAGGGTGGAGACGAGCTGCTATGTCTCCCATATACAGACATGAGGGATTCCTGCTCTCCTGTGTATGTAAGAAGCTTTATATATAATAATGTCTGTAAAGCGCGATGGAATTAATGGCGCTATATAAATGAGTAAAATGAATACTGAGCTGTGTGACTGTGAAAGCTGCTGTGGGGTGAGAAACACTTAGTTGGAAGCATAGAGGATATTATACAGCAATACTGAGCAGAGTGGCTTTGGGGCAAGAAACACTAGAAGCAGCAGAAGCATAGAGACCATTATACAGTAGTACTGAGCAGTGTGGCTGTGAATACAACTCTGGAGGGAGGTAAAACAGTTGCTTGAAGTCTGAAGCTCATCTGTTCTGTCACTGTGCTTCTCACTCCACCTTTTCACCTCCCCTCTGCGTAAACTTCAACAGACAGCTGTTATCTGACTCCTGAGTGAGTTGACGGTCCATCTTGCCTTCATTTACTATGGATTTTAGCAGCTTTTGAGAGTGAATGATGAGTTCAGGAGGCACGAGAGAAGTGGCTCATAAATGGAGAAAGAAGCAGATTTTTCTGATGAGGTATATTACAGAATTTATTATAATCTCACTCATTATTTATGTAAACTTTGATTAAGTGACAGTGACCTAAAGTGAATTTTATGTTCTATCGCAAAGGTGACTTTTTTAATGAAATGTCAAAGTTTTGGGTATAATAGCAATTCTCCAAATTTTGGTAAAATGGATCCTTTTTTTTCCTCCCTGATTGTCTCATTACATAGTAATGTTTTTGAATGAAGACCGTTGTCTTCCCTTTTCCTTGGATCTTGTACACTGGGTCTTCTAATTCCTCTGGCTAATTGCCTTTATGATACAATTAATCCCTTATTGAGTCTGACATTGGCGTCCATTGTCTTCTACGGGCAGGATTGCCAACTGTCCCTTATGCCGTAGGAAATATTTGTACCTAGTAAGGCAATTACATTGTTACTCCGCTGCGCGCCAGGATATGATACAACACATGGTAAACCGCAATCCTGCTTTCACAATTCCTGCACACCGGGCGTGCTGGCTGCAGATGGTACGCCGCAATGTCTGGCAAACCACGCGGTAACACATGAAGGCCTTTTTTGCACATTTCGGGACTCTTATCCTAAACTTGCATTGACACCTAGTGTTGGTGCCACTTCAACCAATCAAGTTTATACTCCCGTTTGTTAAGCTTTTAAATGGACCACGTAATTTCATGTCCAACCAGTGGTCGTTATCCAGGTGTATCGGTGGAGCTGGCAATTATGGTTATAAAACTCCGATACTTGTGGACTGGTCTCTTACCCTTAGTATTGCTGTGCATTGGCCACAATATCTATCTATACAATGCAAAAATACAACTGCTATTCCATATCCGAATAATCCCTCCACATGGTGCGGTTAGTGATTACGGCCCACGTTGCAGGCTTGAAGCTCCTTTGCCATATGCAAAATTTATGAGCGTCTCCCTCCATCTTCTCATCTTCCATGACCCATTAGTAATAATGTTGGGGTCTTCTTGGTGGAGAAGCCTTTGTGCCCCATCAGGCAACATGATCCAGGTACAAATGCGTCTCCTGCCCAGGTGGTCTCCAGCCTGGTGCGGAGGGAGGGCCGGGTTCCCCTGGCGGCCTGGTGCGGAGGGAGGGCCGGGTTCCCCTGGCGGCCTGGTGCGGAGGGAGGGCCGGGTTCCCCTGGCGGCCTGGTGCGGACTGAGGGCCGGGTTCCCCTGGCGGCCTGGTGCGGAGGGAGGGCCGGGTTCCCCTGGCGGCCTGGTGCGGAAGGAGGGCCGGGTTCCCCTGGCGGCCTGGTGCGGAGGGAGGGCCGGGTTCCCCTGGCGGCCTGGTGCGGAGGGAGGGCCGGGTTCCCCTGGCGGCCTGGTGCGGAGGGAGGGCCGGGTTCCCCTGGCGGCCTGGTGCGGAGGGAGGGCCGGGTTCCCCTGGCGGCCTGGTGCGGAGGGAGGGCCGGGTTCCCCTGGCGGCCTGGTGCGGAGGGAGGGCCGGGTTCCCCTGGCGGCCTGGTGCGGAGGGAGGGCCGGGTTCCCCTGGCGGCCTGGTGCGGAGGGAGGGCCGGGTTCCCCTGGCGGCCTGGTGCGGAGGGAGGGCCGGGTTCCCCTGGCGGCCTGGTGCGGAGGGAGGGCCGGGTTCCCCTGGCGGCCTGGTGCGGAGGGAGGGCCGGGTTCCCCTGGCGGCCTGGTGCGGATTGAGGGCCGGGTTCCCCTGGCGGCCTGGTGCGGATTGAGGGCCGGGTTCCCCTGGCGGCCTGGTGCGGAGGGAGGGCCGGGTTCCCCTGGCGGCCTGGTGCGGAGGGAGGGCCGGGTTCCCCTGGCGGCCTGGTGCGGATTGAGGGCCGGGTTCCCCTGGCGGCCTGGTGCGGATTGAGGGCCGGGTTCCCCTGGCGGCCTGGTGCGGATTGAGGGCCGGGTTCCCCTGGCGGCCTGGTGCGGATTGAGGGCCGGGTTCCCCTGGCGGCCTGGTGCGGATTGAGGGCCGGGTTCCCCTGGCGGCCTGGTGCGGATTGAGGGCCGGGTTCCCCTGGCGGCCTGGTGCGGATTGAGGGCCGGGTTCCCCTGGCGGCCTGGTGCGGATTGAGGGCCGGGTTCCCCTGGCGGCCTGGTGCGGATTGAGGGCCGGGTTCCCCTGGCGGCCTGGTGCGGATTGAGGGCCGGGTTCCCCTGGCGGCCTGGGGCGGATTGAGGGCCGGGTTCCCCTGGCGGCCAATGGCGATTACTACTTTTCCCTGGGCTCCAGTTGTCCTGCATGTTTCCCATAATCTCAGTACCAATTACATTTTTATTTTTCAGGGCAGGATGGAAAATAAAAGCTAGGGTTATGCTGGTTGGTATCCACAACAAGGCAAACAACCAAAACCCCAATGTCCCTGAGTCGCAAGGCCCTGTGTGCCCAGATTTGCTCGCCACATCTGCAACATATGCAAACCCGAGTGTGACTTCTCTTATCCCTTTCTCCCCAGACACCCAAAATAGATTTTAAGCTTGACTGGGCAGCGTGCCTGACAGCCCAGCGAGCATCGCCGCCTTATACCAGTACAATGACAACCTCAACACCTCGCTCCTATCCAACCAAAACAAGAAAAAATTATAACAAAGCTGCAAAATCCCGGGAGGAAAAGAGAAAAAGTGAACGCAAAAGTGTCGCTCGCATCAGAATATATTGGACGAATATAATGATCATTAAATGTATAAGTAAAAGTGCGCGGCGTTGGCATTCCTCGTGATAATTACCAGTTTCATCACATCTCCGCGTCCTCCTCTGCTGTTTAATTGTGCATTAACACCCTATATCTGCCTGGATGGGGTCTCTTAACCAGCTCGTTGCCAGCTTCATTCATCGGCTCCCCTGAGAACACCCACACAACGCGTTTCGCCAGCTGACTCCACTGCTCCATCATTACAGGGTGCTGTTGATTTACCAGTCCATCTTTCCTGCTGTTGCCCCCAGGAGGTGGCATAAATCACCGCTGCGTCTCCCGGACCCCCCCGAATGCCCACAGTCTGGTGGCGTTGGTTACTCATGGCATAAAGCTAATTAGACAGGTTTGTGTCGTCGTCTTCTTTTTTTTATGTGATTTCAATGATTCCATGGCAACGACGAGGTTTGATGTGGTGTTCAATCGAGGACACTGTCTTCTCCGAATTGACAGGTGTTTTTGTACCCACTGCCACAAAGGAGAAAGTCTAGTCAGTCGGCCGGTAATGAGCGAGGGAAGGGATGGGGAGGTCGCAGCGGGTCGTGCTATCCTGCGACTACATCTCCTTGTTATAGCCCTTATTAATTCTCCTCTCTTCCGTTATTACTTGTGCCAACATCACCATTTATAAGGGACAAAATGCCCTACATGGTTACAATCAAAAATGTGCAAACTTTCATCCCTTTGTTTTTGTTTCATTGGTTTATTGCAACATAAATATCTGATCAACTGATACACAGTTGTGCTTAAAAGTTTACACACCCCGGCAGAATTTTTGCTTTCCTGGCCTTTTTTTCAGAGAATATGAATAACAACACCAAAACTTTGTCTCCGCTCATGGTTAGTGGTTGGGTGAAGCCATTTATTGTCAGACTACTGTGTTTTCTCTTTTTAAATCATAATGACAACGCCAAACATCCAAATGACCCTGATCAAATGTTTACATACCCCATTTCTTAATACCGTGTATTGCTTCCTCTAACATCAATGACAGCTGGAAGTCTTTTGTGGTAGTTGTGGATGAGGTTCTTTATTTTCTCAGATGGTAAAGCTGCCCACTCTTCTTGGCTAAAAGTCTCCTGTTCCTGTAAATTCCTGGGTTGTATAGCATGAACTGCGGCTTATGATCTCCCCAGAGTGGCTCAATGATACTGAGGTCAGGAGACTGAGATGGCCACTCCAGAACCTTCACTTTGTTCTGCTGTAGCCAGTGACTTGGCCTTGTGTTTTTGGATCGTTGTCATATTGGAATGTCCAAGTACATCCCATGCGCATCTTCCGGGCTGATAACCTGCTGCATTCATCTTTCATTCAACTTTGACCAAGTTTCCTGTGCCTTTTGTAGTTCACACATCCCCGAAACATCAGCGATCCAACTCTGTTGACAATTCTTTTGCTTTCCCCATGACTCACAATCCAGAACCATCAGTGGCTGGATGAAAGATGCCAGAGTCTGTCTGGATCCCAGAAACTCTCTCAGCTTTTATGCACACACTGATTACAAGCAAACAGGTCACAGGTGAGGATGTTGCCTTTAGTAGCCAGTCAAAGCCATTTGATCAAGGTCATTTGGATGTTTGGGGGTGTCATTATGATTTAAAAAGAGAAAACACAGTAGTCTGGCAATAAATGGCTTCACCCAACCACTAACCATGAGTGGAGGAAAAGGTTTGGTGTTATCATTCATATTCATATAAAATGCCAAGAAAGCAAACATTCTGCCAGGGTATGTAAACTTTTGAGCATAACTGTAATAAGTATGGTTACTTCTCCAAATTCTGCACAAAATGCCACTCTTGCTGACTGCTGCAACCTCAGAATTATTCACGTCTTTAGTACTTGGTAGAACCTCTCTGGCTGTTACGACCTGTTGCTCCTCTGGCTGTTAAGACCTGCCGCAGACATGATGCACAGCCAGACACCAGCTTATAGCAGCATTTCTGAGAAATCTTAGCACTGTCTGTCCTCATGAGAAATGACCTCCATCTCAGGGTTGGTTTCATTACATCCCAGCATAGATTTTCTATATGGTCCAGGTTTGGTGACTGATGAAGATTTCATAATCTTTAAGGACTATTTCTCAAACTTCTACTCATAACGTTTTCTAGAATTTAGAATGCTCGAGCAGCGCGAAACGGCCGTTGTCAGCCTACCATGCACTCCTTATGTCACTCCCCCGACTTGACATGTTCATGATATGTCAATAAATCAGTGAAACTTCAATCTCGATGAGTGCGACCTCTTCTCTTTGCATGGTTTTCTAGAATTTCCTAATGCTTGATAGGATCCCTTGTGCCTTCTATGAGCTACAGGTTTCTGCGGCCCTGCCGTCCTTCTCCATAGGCATCGCTGAGCCGCCCCACAGACGTTTGCTGTAAGCATCGCCGACCTCACATTGTGTTCTGCTTTAGAAAGGATGTTCTTTTTCAGTATACGCTTCAGACTCGCTGCTAAATTTTCGGTTTGGCTTCATCGCTCCACAGAACAGAATCCCAAAATTTGTGTATTTCATATATGATGTCTACTATTTTGCAGCAGACTTTTTTTTTTTTTTTTTTTTTTTTCATGTTTCTTTTCGGTCTTCCTCCGTGTTACATCCAGTTTTTCTTTTCTTCTGGAAAAGGTAGACTCTGAACTTTTATTTCCTATAGACTCTGAATATTCGGTTAATGAAAAATGGATGAAACTCTGAAGTACGAGGTCTGTCTTCCATCTTTCATCCGGATCCCCATAGACTTTAATGGCCAGGTCTGATCCCCAGAATGGAGCAGAATAGGACTTGCTCTGAGTGTCATGGACCGTTTATAAACCTTCCTGTATATGGCTCGATGACTGTGTGCTGCCCAAGAAAACAAGTTCATGATGAAGACGTGTCACCCGGATGTGATCTGAAACGTGGGCCCCTCCTGCGACCAGATCTCGCTGCGGGCATTGTGCCGTCACTGGAGGGTCTTTGAGCACCTGCCGCCTCCGGGATCTGGGGGCAGCCGGTGACTGCTTCCACTTTCCACCACGTCCAAGTATTGCCACTGGTGTACCCCCGTATCTCTTGTATCTTGGACCTCTGAATATAGGTGCATCTCTAGGAACATTTGATGTCTTTGTGTACAAGGCAATGATCTCTTATCTTAAAGAGGTTATCTCAAGTTCTTGAATGGATAAAATGATAAAAATGCTTCTAAAGACAAGTCATTTTGCCATTTACCCGAAATTAAAAAAAATCCTTTGAGAACGGAGGGATGTTTAATTGTATAGTGCAAAGCCCGTTACTTGGGCAGGAGGGCGTGCATGCTCTGTGCATTAGTCTGCCCACGCCAGTCTAACGCTGCCTCGATCACTGGATCCAACCACCCTTGGTCACCCTGTGATTCTCCTTCACTGCAGCCTGGGAGAGACATGGGTTTGACCGGCGGCACGACCAAGGCACTGCTGAACTTCAGGAGTGAGTGCAGAGGAGGGCACCCAGTATAACTTATGGGAACATGTGAGTGCCCAGTAAGATTTATACCCATGTAGTGAGGCAAATGAGCATCAAAGTTTGTAGTGTATGATATATGGGTAATCCACACTTGAAGCACATGTATTTTTTTTTACTTGGTGTAAATGCCGCCGTTCTCCCGAATCCGGCGATGGTTTTTCTTTTGTTCTTGCTCCTCTGCATTCCTGAGATATGGCCCCCTCTCTACCTTGTCTTTTTGACAAGTGGGCGTGGTTCTCAGCTCTTCTGTGGGTGTCCTCCTGATGACCACACCCGCAAGGATGACAAGACTGGAGCTATACACCGAGAAGAAGGGGGCCATGTCTCGGGAACAAAATGAAACCTACTCTGGATTCAGGAGAACAGCGGCATTTAAACTGGCCATTAAAAAATATATATATATATATATATATATATATTATTTATTTATTTTTTTTTTTTGTTTGTTTTTTTTCTCCAAGTGACGGCTCCCCTCTAATATGGCCATGCCCCCTATCAACGGATATTCCTCCGTTCCCTAAATTCCAATTTTCCATTAAGCAGATACTTTCAGCATACAATGAGAGGCGTAAAAGACATAAATTTGCATCAATACAAACGCTGCTTCTCCTGTAAACATTAATAAATCATATCCGTCATCTGGAAACTCCATTCAAGTCCTGATTTATTTATGCCGGTGGAGCGGTCATGGATTCCACATGTTGTACTGACATGTTGGACTCCGATGTCCTGTTTTCCGAGCCTTACAGGGCAGTTGCGATCTCTTTAGACTTGCAGTGGCACTGGCGGGAAGAGTCGGTGTTGCCTGATCTGATGTCATCCTGCAGTTCGCAGGAAGTTACAGTCTGACTTCCTGTCTGCACCTGAGAGCGTGCGCTGAAGTGGTGGTCAGACGGCAGATCACACCACCCCGCTGCCTGTGATGAAGGGAGAAAACGTATGGAAGAAACCAAACCGCGATGAAATAAAATGCGCAGCTAGAATATTACTGGTGAGGGGGCAATGTATGTGCAAAAAAAAAAATGATGCTGGAGTGCCATTGAATTTTTTTGGCACATGAGAACTCTGCCTAGAGGATTGTGCCAAGTCCCTACTGGGGACTGCAGACTTTTATTTGTGTGCGGCACTGGTCCTCCGATAGGGAAGAAGCTTGATATATAAAGTAGTGGTGGCAGGATGAGAGCAGCAATGGAGCCTCGGGCTGGGAGTCCTACAGAAGATTCCATCCCAATCTGCATCCATCTCTGATCCTTCTGAATCAGGCCGGACAGGGCACTCGCTGTCACATGTGAGTTTGCTGGGCATGATGCAAAACTGCCATATTGGATTTTCTGGGTAGGGCACGTGCTTCTGAAGATGGGGACAGACTTGAGACCTACCAGGGTCTGTGAATATTCCGGCTAAATTGGGAGTTTTTAAGTGAAGTTACCTCCGAGCAACAATGATTTGGGTAAGAATATCCGGGATGCCGCGAGCTAGACGTGAATACATTCTCATTGCCTCAAGTTGTAATTTTACCAGCCAAGCAGGGTGCCGAGGGTCCATGTAGCCGCTGGGGTCAGTGACTATAACAGAAGAAATCGCCCCCCGTTCCAAGTCTGAGTTCTGCCCTCGACCTCCTGTGTCATCTACACCATTTATCCGCTGGAAAAAGTGTCATTTCATTTTTTAAAAAATCATCCAAGGAGTGCAGGTTCCGGAAACACTAGTAATGGAAAAATAGGGGGTCAATGCAACTTCCGGTGCCCATGGAGGACTGTCCTCGCATCTGTCAAACACCACAACCTCTTTAGAAAGCTGATAAGTTCTGGTGACGGACCACCAAGCTCCCCTTCATCTCCATGACCCTATCCCCCTCATTTTGGTCCCCATATATGAGGCAGAGCATTCAGTTTTAGGTCTCGCCTGGTGAGGTGGATCTTCAAAGCCCTTGGTAATTCTGAGCAGCTCTCAGTAGAACTCTGCGTTTGGCGTTCGGCCCCGAACTTAACACTTCGGATTCGCATATGTCTCTGCTTCCCACAGCTTCATCACAACCAGAGCTCAACACTACAGTCCTGTTTAGCAAGAGTCCTTTACTTGATCCACATCTCTCCCTGCCAGTATGGCCGCTGCTGGAATTCCCGCCTGGTTCACACTACACTCACATATTCAGTGCTGTCTATACCTTCAAGAGTGGTAAACTCTGGGCCATTCTGCTAGGCGTCCTCTCCCAGTACCCGTCTCCAGCATCTCGCTCTATCTCTGTCACTTCTGCTCCGGATCTCACTTTCTCTTTCCTCTGGTCTCCGCTCCCTGCTAGGGACACCCAGGAATGCAGCACTGCTCACATTGGATCTTAGGTCGTCGTTCTACGCACTCCAGGCCCTATATAACTTCCTGACAGGAAGCTGTCGCTTTCCCTTCAACTTAGCCCCTCCTACCCTGGGCTAGTCCCAAACATTACATATCCCTACTGTCAAACTACGCACATTATCAGCATCATTAGCACAAGTCACATTATACATTACAACAATTTAAATGGTCTTCATGAGGGAATACTGGCAATATGTCCATATCCTTACACTCAGTGATGTGGAAGAGCTGAGTTTATCAGAGTCCTATGCCGAACCGGTGGTATATAGATGACCTCAAAAACGCGCAGATTATAGTTTTATAACAATGAATTTGGTCCAGATACAGATTAAAAAAGAGGAGCTATGTCCTAAAGCTACATATTCCATCTAAGAAACTTTCATGAGCCATGTTAATATTTCCTTATTACTTTGGAGGGGGGATAGTCTTCCATGTTCCCGGTGCGTGTTTTTTTCCCCCCGTCTTTAGCCTGTGATTACAGGCTGTTCTGTCTCCGGTAGAACCTCGGTGGCTGCGACGTCCCCAGAGCCCGTCCCCAGCTAAAATAACCTCCATGTCCCTGACTACGGATTGGTTTGGGGGCATCAGAGTGGCTGCTTAAAAGCTTTATGCAATCAGCAGATTAAAGTTTTATTCCACTTACACCAGACAAAGCCCTTCTGCATGTATCTTCATCACGGACGTATCGTCACTGCTCTAATGACGCAGCGCGGCGCCTTTTAGAAGGGATTTATTTATAACGCGGCAGCCGTAGCTTCAAGTGTCCAAGCTGCGCCGCAGCTGCCCGGATCGAGAGCCCGCAGGGGGAAACGTGGCACCTATGGGTCATCTAATGTTTATAGTATAATGGCGCCATATAGTGCTGTGTAACTTTTCTATACAGTGGCTGTGTAATGGTGCCATAGTCTGAACACGTAACTGGGCCTAAATTACACCATACCCTGCCATGAAGTGCCTAAATAATACTGCCATACAGTGCCATGTAACAGGAATTATGTAATGGTGCATAGTGATCGCATAAGTGCCTTAATACTGCCATATAGTGCCTTAGTGTTACCACGTGATAAAACTATACTGTGAATATATAATGCCATAGTGACTAAATAATACCACCATACTATGTCATATAGTGCCTGAATAGTACCGCCATGCATTGCCATCGAACAGAACTATACAGTGATTATATAATGCCGTTGGGTGAATAAATAGTACCGCCATACTGTACTGTATAGAGCCTGAATACTTCCACCATATAGTGCCGTGTGATAGTCCTAAATGGCCAACATTATGGAAGTATTCAGAGTATTTGTTTAGTGCTGAGAGAGGGGTAACGGGCACATCCGGAGTCATGGTCAGTGGCAATGAAGGGGTTATTAAGCACATTCCTTGTGGTCATGGAAAATAAGGGTGATGGGCACATCCCAGCTGTCTGGAGCACCAGGGGGACTAATGGGAGCATAAAGGGGTTACTGATATCATTCCTGTCAGGTTTTTATCTGCAGAGTGGTCTTCCATCCTATTTTTGGACTTTTGAGCCCCCTGTAGACCTCTATGTGCAGTGTGCTCCCCCTAGTGGTGACTGCCTGCAGCTAAAATGTTTCTGCTTAAAGGGTTTATTTCCATCCTGGTAAGTTGGGGCCTGGCCAGTGCATGGGTGATTGCTGGGGGGTCCCACCACTGAGACCTGCAGTGATCCTTGAGAATGTATTGTTCAATATATTTTTATTAAACAGGTAAAATGATATTAACAAACATTTACCATTTTGAATGCTCATTAGTAGAGTAAGGATATTCAACCCTCCCACCCTCCATCAGTAGTATCACCACTACTAAGATTCCCCATCCCATTTACATCATTATACATTCTCAGATGGATAAATCAAGGGAAGAGGGAGACAGTCCAAGTCTAATAGAGGAAAGGAGAGAGAAAAAGTAGAAGAAAAAAGAGAAAGAAAAACCAAAAGGGAGAGGAAAACGAGAGAGAACACAGATTGATAAGATGCCTGAGGTCTGACGCCCCAGTATTGCTTATTTGCTATGGGGACAGGGTAGTGTCCTTTTGTTAGCCAAGACTGAAAATGTTGTGACTCTTTAAATTGAACCCAAGGATGCCAACTGGTACCCGACCTGTCATCAAAAGCCCTCATCTCCTCCATCCGACACAGAACATCCACCGCCTCCACCCAATCAATCCGCCCCGCCACAAACGAAGACCTCCACCGCCTAGGTATAATTTGACGCATTGCCGTCATGAAATATGGCCGCATACTCTTCTTGATGTTAGATAGTGAGTCTGGGGAAAATGGATAGCAATGCCACCTCTGGAGTCACCTCCATTATTAGCAGTAGAATTATAGAGCGATCCTTGAGAATTTATACTGCCCCCTTTTAATGGTGGTTTGGCTGCACATGTGCACCACGGCTCCATCCATTATCTGTAGGATGGTGTTGGCTTTGCATATTCCCCGGCAGGCTTGGAGAAGTAGCGTGCACCCCCTGAATGTCCGGCCTTCCAGGAACATGCATCAATTAGTGGAGCTGGGATGTTCCTCTGTTGTTCTTCTTGAGAGTGGGCATTATCCTACCCATTGTCTGTAAGGGGGGGGATATCCATACAGAGTCCGACACCGTTAGCATTGATGGGATAGTGACTGCCATTTAGGAACACGCCCGACTGATACAGGGAATAGGCAGACTCAGTTTCCAGGAGGAATAACTGAGGAATTCATCAATGCATATTTCTCATAAAAAGTTTCTGAAGTATAAGTTAATGGGGGAATAAACTGAACTGGAGGATCTGGGAGCGTGGGCAGATCCACGGAGGCAGGTGGCGGCTCCGGGGGAGCAGGCAGATCCACGGAGGTAGGTAGCGGCTCCGGGGGAGCGGGCAGATCCACGGAGGCAGGTGGCGGCTCCGGGGGAGCGGGCAGGTCCACGGAGGCAGGTGGCGGCTCCGGGGGAGCGGGCAGGTCCACGGAGGCAGGTGGCGGCTCCGGGGGAGCGGGCAGGTCCACGGAGGCAGGTGGCGGCTCCGGGGGAGCGGGCAGGTCCACGGAGGCAGGTGGCGGCTCCGGGGGAGCGGGCAGATCCACGGAGGCAGGTGGCGGCTCCGGGGGAGCGGGCAGATCCACGGAGGCAGGTGGCGGCTCCGGGGGCGCGGGCAGGTCCACGGAGGCAGGTGGCGGCTCCGGGGGCGCGGGCAGGTCCACGGAGGCAGGTGGCGGCTCCGGGGGGCGCGGGCAGGTCCACGGAGGCAGGTGGCGGCTCCGGGGGCGCGGGCAGATCCACGGAGGCAGGTAGCGGCTCCGGGGGGCGCAGGCAGGTCCACGGAGGCAGGTGGCGGCTCCGGGGGAGCGGGCAGGTCCACGGAGGCAGGTGGCTGCTCCGGGGGCGCGGGCAGGTCCACGGAGGCAGGTGGCGGCTCCGGGGGAGCGGGCAGGTCCACGGAGGCAGGTGGCGGCGTGCTCTGCTTGGCGAGATATCAGGCGTCGCTGACATAAAGCAGAGCTGACTGCCCCTGAGTGGGATGAGCGCGGCGGTATCAGCGCTGGATGCCACATAACTGCTACTTGCCACCGTTATCTTTTGACGTTTCCGAACCATATAATCTTTCTTAAAGTTCACTGAGCACCATCACGTTTCACCGCGGACAGGCAGGCTGCCATTACTGGCGTGCGTGGGGATTTAACTCTTACCTCTCTGCATCATCTGGACTACAATTACTAAATTGTAACCGCAAATATTAGGGTGTTGCAGCCCCAATAATAACGGGGCGCAATTGTCGGTGCTCACATAAAGGGATTGTGCCACATTTGAGATTAAGCGACTCGTGAGGACCCCCCCAGTGATCAATCAGGGGGCCGCACCACGGTGGGTAGCAGTGTGAATGGAGCAGCAGTTGAAAATGCACCTTTTGTGACTCTGGACTTACCGTTTTCTATGTCTCCCATAGATATAGAATGGTTCGTGACCCGAACGCTCTCTTACCACTCCGCACCAACCCCTCCTTACTGCAAGACCCTCCTATTCTCAGAAGCGGCTTATAGCAAATAGTCCTCTCTCTCTAATAGAAATCAGCTCCCTGTGCATCAACTTCCTCCAGTGCTTAGTTCAAGAAGCAGTGATGCAGTGTAAAGTATGGTAAAGGCTGAAAAAATAGATCCGAGATGACTTCAAAACTGTTATTCCATATTCCATAGCTGTTCCCTATGACTATAGATAGGAAGGAATTATCATCCATAGGTAGTTCTCCAGTACAGGACAGAAGGTCATTTTATTCCCAGGCATGACACCGCACTATTCTATAGATTTAATTGGCCACATCCTAAGGACAGGGACAGGACAGGTGTGCTGCTGTTGTGGGAAGTTCTGACAACTCTTTTAAGAAACCTTTTTAGGCTGCAGTACCTCTCTTGACCACAGTCATTAACAACGACTTTTTATAGATACTAATGCAACAGCGCCCCCAACTAATCTTGCAAAAAAAAAAAAAAAAAAATGGTTACATTGTATCTATTGTAGATCAGATTGCAAGTTTTATTGTTTGTTTTTTTTATTTCCCACCATTTGTTTTAGTTTGTATGTATAACTGTAATAATTCAAACTTTTATGTAGGAAAAGTGAAAATCCAGGCACTGGGGTCCTTTTAAAATGACATCTTTATGGAAGATCCATTAAAAATCCAATGTGCGTTTCTGACTCCGCGTCCTTAATCGTTGCAGCCCTAGTTCACACTGAAATCTTCAGCTGTGTGGGTGATGCCCTGACCGTTCTGATATCTGCCCTGTGTTCGGTGACATTTGCTCTATTAGTTAAACCTACGAAGTCGCTAAACAGATATACAGATGTAGGGACCCGGGGGCTAGACTGCAGCACGTTAGTACATGCTGGATTTCCCCTCGAGATGGAACCGTTCTGCTGCACATTTTGTTAGAGCCTCTATTGTTCCTCCTGGAAATGTATGAATAAATGGGGATACTGGGGAAAAATCCAGATAGAAAATCCGCTGCTCGGCAACGTTATATGCGTAGATCCTACCAGATAATTTGATTTTTTTTTTTTTGTTTGTTTGTTTTTTCCTACGAGTGCTTCATAATTTGCAAAAACACTGAAAACAGCAATATTTTTCCTATACCTGCGGGGGGGAAATGACTGCAACTTCATACTTAATGGGGGAGATCCAGGGAGGTCTCGGCGCAGACCATGATATGGAGGGGATGGTGCACATGTGCGGCCGTCGCTCCGTGCACACAGAACGCTCCACAGGTCAATTTTGAAGATTGTGGGGTCCCAGCCCCTCGCAGGTCGTCGCCTCTGCTGTAGATGGGTATGTGACATCTGTAGGATCTGATATAGGAGAGAAGAGACGACGCCGTGTGCCGCGCATTTCTCGAATCCCTGAAAATAGAAATGTCGCGGTTTAGTCTAACAAGTCTCGCATGGATGTGAAAAAAGATGCTTGCGAAAAACCTAAAAATGGCTCGTTATAAAGCCTATGTTATATCTGCGGTGCAATGCTGCCACCTGCTGGCTGGTAAAGTGCATGTATAGAATATGTGATTCATTCTCAGTGCTTGAAACGCGTCGCTCTTAGATCACCAGGGATATCTTAGAATCATATTTTTACATTTTGGATAATAAACACAAATTTTTTGCACTCAAGAAGTTGGATACTACTTTGCTCTTTTTTTTTATTTATTTATTTTTTTACAACAACATCTGTCAACACTGACCAGAGCGGCACAAGGAGTGAGAGGCTATAGCCCACGCAGTCACTAACGTGGCACCATACTCGCTCACAACCCTGACAGTCCTCAGCCCCTTTCTCTAGCACCAGTGAAAAAGCGCTGCCCGGTCTGGTAACAGGATTTTATCGGGCCAGAAACCAGCGTTTAAGAGAGAAACGGTTGTGTGGATCAATATAAAAGAGCAAGGTCAATGTTAGGGCTGAACCTAAATCCCCTCCAACAGCTTAAAACGCTAAAACCAAAGATGGGACATAACTCCATAATGGGCGGTCCTTTGTGCCATCGTGTCTCGCCAGGCCCCTGCCACGCATTGAGACCAAACACAGCTCTGCTACCTGGCTCTTACTAGCCATTCTACGTATCTCCCCCACCCTGTGGTTCTAGAACGGATCGAGACACTGGCTGGTCCATAGATCTTGAAAATGTTACGTGTGTGTGTGACCAGGATCTGCAATAAGTCCATATTCTTTTTATGAAATCAAAGCAGAGTCAGCAAAGCAATTATTTTGCAAGCAAGCCTTTTGTTCTAGGCTTAGCTGTCCCAAGATGTCAGATCTGTCAATCACAGCCTTTTGAGGCTTGACCCTCTGCTGAGCTAGGTGTTCTGTTACAGCTGCACATGGGAAGGGGGTTTTATAATCCCCTGCCAAATAGGATGCAAATGATTGACTTGAAATTATATCTCCAATATTCTTCATAATATTTTATATAAATAGCCAGTGCAGATCAGACCCCACTTTTGGCACACACGGTGTGCATGGACGACGTTGAGCATTTAGCAGGTTTTGTACAATGATATAATCACGTTAGACCCATGATTACAGCATATGCTTGAATACAAATCCACTGATAATGTCCAGCAGATTCCCAGTGAGGGGAAATTTCTTGGAGCTTCGGAAGAGAAGTTGGATCACCTAAGTGCCATATTTTTAAATTCTACTCCCCGTCCTTGCGCTCCTCTTTACTCTCAGACGCCTCTGCAGATGACTGTGAAGGAGTGCAGGATCGGGCAGGGTTAATATACTTACGTGTGGTCTGGGGACTGTATTTTTAGTGGATCTGTATACAGGAGGTTTTGGTCTGTGGTCTGGATCATGAGGGTCTGGATTCAGGACTATAGAGATGATCGGGTCTGGGAGCTGTATTTAGTGTTTGCAAACAGAGGGACAAGGTTTTGGGGTCTGTGTGTGGGGGACGGGTATGAATGCAGGGGGATCTGGTCTGATGTCTATATAAAAGTCTGGTCTGTTTACAAGCGGAGGGGAATCTCTCTAGTCTGGGGTCTGTATAGGAGCATGAGGGTCCCTGCACTGGGGTCTGTATACAAGCGGAAGGTGTCAGGTCTAGTGTCTTTATATTCTGTATATGTGGGGGGTCTCTGGTCTGGGATCTGTATTACAAGGGGGAGATGATACAGGTCTTGGATCTGTATACAAGTGTGTGTGTGTGTGTGTGTCTATGGTCTGGGGTCTGTATACAATGGGAAAGGTCTGGGGTCTGTATATTCTGTATATAAGTGGGGAGTCTCTAGCCTGGGATCTGTATACAAAGGGGGGAGATCGTGCAGGTCTGGGATATGTATACAAGGGAGGGGATGATGCCAATCTGGGATCTGTATACAGGGGGGGATGATGCTGGTCTGAGATCTGTATAAAAGGGGGAGATGACGCTGATATGTTTACAGGGGGCGGATGACGCTGGTCTGGGATCTATATACCAGGGGGATGACGCTGGTCTGGGATCTGTATACAAGGGGGGGGGGAGATGACGCTGGTCTTGGATTTGTGTACAAGGGGGATGACACTGGTCTGGAATCTGTATACATGGGGGGGATGATGCTTGTCTGGGATCTGTATACAAGGGGGATGATGCTGGTCTGGGATCTGTATACAAGGGGGATGATGCTGGTCTGGGATCTGTATACAAGGGGGATGATGCTGGTCTGGGATTTGTATACAAGGGGGATGATGCTGGTCTGGGATTTGTATACAAGGGGGATGATGCTGGTCTGGGATTTGTATACAAGGGGGATGATGCTGGCCTGGGATTTGTATACAAGGGGGATGATGCTGGTCTGGGATTTGTATACAAGGGGGATGATGCTGGTCTGGGATTTGTATACAAGGGGGATGATGCTGGCCTGGGATCTGTATACAAGGGGGATGATGCTGGCCTGGGATCTGTATACAAGGGGGATGATGCTGGTCTGGGATCTGTATATGGGGGGATGAGGCTGGTCTGGGATCTGTATATGGGGGGATGAGGCTGGTCTGGGATCTGTATACATGGGGGGGGATGACGCTGGTCTGGGATCTGTATACATGGGGGGGATGACGCTGGTCTGGGATCTGTATACATGGGGGGGGGGATGACGCTGGTCTGGGATCTGTATGCAAGGGGAACTATGGAAGGGGGGATAATGTCAGTCTGGAATCTGTATACAAGGGGGATGACACTGGTCTGGGATCTGTATAAAAGGGGGGGATGATGCCGGTCTGGGATCTGTATAAAAGGGGGGGATGATGCCGGTCTGGGATCTGTATACAAAGGGGATGATGCTTGTCTGGGATTTGTATACAAGGGAGGATGACACTGTCTGGGATCTGTATGCAAGGAGGGGATGACGCTGGTCTGGGATCTGTATACAAGGGGGGGGGGGTGACGCTGGTCTGGGATCTGTACACAAGGGGGGAGATGACGCTGATATGTATACAGGGGGATGATGCTGGTCTGGGATCTGTATACAAGGGGGCGATAATGATACGTATACGGGGGGGATGAGGCTGGTCTGGGATTTGTATACAAGGGGGATGACGCTGGTCTGGGATCTGTATACAAGAGGGGAGATGACACTGATATGTATACAAGGGGGGAGACTCTGGTCTGAGATTTGTATACAAGGAGGGGAGGATGCTGGTCTGGGATCTGTATACAAGGGGGGATGGCGCTGGTCTGGGATCTGTATACAAGGAGGGGATGGCGCTGGTCTGGGATCTGTATACAAGGAGGGGATGGCGCTGGTCTGGGATCTGTATACAAGGAGGGGATGACGCTGGTCTGGGATCTGTATACAAGAGGGGATGGCGCTGGTCTGGGATCTGTATACAAGGAGGGATGGCGCTGGTCTGGGATCTGTATACAAGGAGGGGAAGACGCTGGTCTGGGATCTGTATACAAGAGGGGAGATGACACTGATATGTATACAAGGGGGGGGAGACTCTGGTCTGGGATTTGTATACAAGGAGGGGAGGACGCTGGTCTGGGATCTGTATACAAGGGGGGGATGACGCTGGTCTGGGATCTGTATTCAAGGGGGATGACGCTGGTCTGGGATCTGTATACAAGGAGGGGATGACGCTGGTCTGGGATCTGTATACAAGAGGGGAGATGACACTGATATGTATACAAGGGGGGGGGAGACTCTGGTCTGGGATTTGTATACAAGGAGGGGAGGACGCTGGTCTGGGATCTGTATACAAGGGGGGATGACGCTGGTCTGGGATCTGTATACAAGGGGGGATGACGCTGGTCTGGGATCTGTATACAAGGGGGATGACGCTGCTCTGGGATCTGTATGCAAGGGGGGGGGGGATGAACCTGATATGTATACAGAGGGAAAGGGTGCTGGTCTGGGATCTGTATACAAGGAGGGATGACGCTGGTCTGGGATCTGTATACAAGGGGGGATGACGCTGGTCTGGGATCTGTATACAAGGGGGGGATGACGCTGGTCTGGGATCTGTATACAAGGGGGGATGACGCTGGTCTGGGATCTGTATACAAGGGGGGATGAAGCTGGTCTGGGATATGTATGCAAGGGGGGGGGGATGTACCTGATATGTGTACAGAGGGAAAGGGTGCTGGTCTGGGATCTGTATACCAGGGGGGAGATGATGCTGAACTGTATATAAGGGGGAGGCTGATGCTGGTCTGGCATTTGTATACAGAGGGGCTGATGACTCTATACAAGGAGGGGGATGATGGTTTGAGATCTGTATACAGGGGGATGACACTGGTCTGGGCTCTATATACAAGGGTGAGGGACATGACGCTGGTCTGGGATCTGAGTACAGGGAGGTATGTTGGATATGATCTTGGATGAAGGCTGTAGGCACACTATGCAGTAAAGCAGCATTGCCGGTCTGAGCCATTGCATTAACGTTGCCGTGTAGTCTTCCGCCCATCTTGATCTGTAGCACTCGGTCCAGAATTTATTGTATCTTCCTATGATTCGCCATAAATATCTTTTGCAGTAATGACTGGAAAGACTTCATGAAGTATCGTTGCTTGGATTGAAGCTTTCCCAGCGTTCTCCACTTGCAGTCACTTTGTACAGAAACAGCCTTTCTCCTGCGTTTTGGAAGCAGAGTTACCACCGGGCTCATTAAAATGACACACACTAATTAACTAATAACCGTGACCCCCAGACGCTGGTTCCCATCGTCTTTGAAAACCATTTATACAAGGACCATGGAACATGCCAGGCCTTCTCGACAGCAGTCTAATTGAGTGTGCAGACAGTGCGCTCTGTGTCGGCGAGTACAATTCTCTTGGTAATGATGATTGTGACATTTTGTTATAACTTTTTTTTCTCTTTTTGTTCTTCCCGTAGATATTTTCTACAACATATCGACCCCTCGTTGGCCAGTCGGAATGGAAAACGACACTTGGGAGAACGCAACAGGTCTTCCCACCCAATCTCCCAATAACACTGGAGAGGTTTCAAGCAAGTATCAAACTATGGAGATGATCTTCATTGCCACAGTGACTGGTTCGCTCAGCTTGGTCACCATTGTGGGCAACATCTTGGTGATGCTCTCAATCAAGGTCAACCGCCAATTACAGACCGTGAACAATTATTTTCTCTTCAGCCTGGCCTGTGCCGACCTCATCATTGGTGTGTTCTCCATGAATCTCTACTCTGTCTACATTATAAAGGGCTACTGGCCACTTGGTCCCATTGTGTGTGATCTATGGTTGGCATTGGACTACGTGGTCAGTAATGCCTCTGTGATGAACCTTCTGATCATCAGCTTTGATCGATATTTCTGTGTTACCAAACCCTTGACCTATCCAGCTCGAAGAACCACAAAGATGGCGGGATTGATGATTGCAGCAGCTTGGCTTCTTTCCTTTGCACTCTGGGCACCCGCCATCCTCTTTTGGCAATTCATTGTGGGTGAGAGGACAGTGGAAGATAGGGAGTGCTACATTCAATTTCTCTCCAACCCTGCAGTTACTTTCGGCACAGCCATAGCTGCCTTCTATCTTCCCGTGATCATCATGACCATCCTCTATATTCACATTTCATTGGCCAGCAGAAGCA
This sequence comes from Dendrobates tinctorius, assembly GCF_039654945.1. Classification (NCBI taxonomy): domain Eukaryota; kingdom Metazoa; phylum Chordata; class Amphibia; order Anura; family Dendrobatidae; genus Dendrobates; species Dendrobates tinctorius. The sequence continues at coordinate 1,926,624 of NW_027361792.1, forward strand.
GAGTCCGCCGGCATTGTCCTGAGACCAAACCAGAGAAGAAGAGTAAACCCATAAGCTCCATGAAGAGTCCTCTGATCAAGCAGACAAAGAGCCTTCCTAAATCTGAGGCAGTGGAAGTCAAGGGTGAAGGGGAGAATGGGGTAAGAAATGGCAAACTAGAGAAGTCATTGACTAACCTTCAATCGGTGGAAGATAAAGAGACCTCGAATGAATCTAGTTCTGTCAGCGTTACCAACAACCCTCAGGAAAAGCAAGTGAATGATCCAACTTCTGGTGTTGTCTTGGCTCCCACTCAAAGCTTGCAACAATTGAATCCAAGGGTAGGCACTGCCTCAAAGTGGTCCAAAATCAAAATTGTGACCAAGCAGACAGGCAATGAGTGTGTGACGGCTATAGAGATAGTTCCTGAATGTTCAATACCTCTGCACAAAGACTCAACCCTGCCAAACTCTCGGCCAGCTAATGTGGCGAGGAAATTTGCCAACATAGCTCGCAATCAAGTGAGGAAAAAAAGACAGATGGTGGCTAGGGAGAAGAAAGTCACCAGGACCATCTTTGCTATACTGTTGGCCTTCATTATTACTTGGACTCCTTACAACGTCATGGTCCTAATAAACACTTTTTGCGAGACTTGTATCCCTGAAACTGTGTGGTACATAGGCTACTGGCTCTGCTACGTCAACAGTACGATAAACCCAGCTTGTTATGCTTTGTGTAACGCTACCTTCAAAAAGACCTTCAAACATCTCCTCATGTGTCAGTATAAGAACATCGGCACAGCCAGATAGGCGTCAAGACGTCATTAAGGAATTGTGCCTTGAGATTTGCTAGATGGGAGAATGAAAGTGACAATATAGACTTAAGAGCATTTCCTGGGCCACAAAAAAAAAAACCTCAGACATTCTCGGGAGCCCTGTGGCCAATGGGATTGCAAGGAGATGAGTCAAATGAAGCCAACACTATTATAAGAAACAAGATCTGTTTTGATGGATAGGTTTAAATAGGAGGTCTATCATCTAGGTCAAGCAGTGGTGGACACCAATTCTAAAGAACCATAGACATCCATGTGAACTACTGACTAAAGAGGTCACCTGGTCACCCAGTGATAAGAACTTATTTTACCACCGTTCAAAACATTGTTTGGTATTTTACAAAGGCCCTTGTACATTTTGCCTCATCCTGCAGATCATTGATCTATCGATGTGGCTTCATAATGTTCACCTAGATAAGGGCGCAATATTAATTTCGTAGAAGCTGTTCTTATAAAGCCTCTCCCTTCTGCCCATTTCATTTGAAGGTTTCTACTACTCCAACCCTTGGTGAGACCTCTAGTAACCTCAACTGTCAATGATCGTATATATAATGTCAATGTCTACGAGTCACCACCACCTATGGATGAGTCTTTGGGTTGGTCTGATCAGGTTGTATGGAAACTGTATCTGGGGCCTGTTACAGGGTGGATCAGGAGAACTCTGCCCTCTGATATGGGGCATCCAGTTACCTCTTTATATAGAGGACTTGTGTGTGCACATACATCGGGCCATCATTCATCTGACTCTATAGTCTTAAGCAACTGGTTAGTTCATTAAAGGTGATGACCTATGTTGAGTACTAAAAAAAAAAAAATCCAAAAATCTCTGATATCAGGTAACGTTTCCTTTAGGTGTGCTAAAATCAGGTCACAGTAATCTGGACCATCCTTCCTCTAAACTTGCACTAAAAAATGGTCTTCTCATAGAAGAGGGCCAGTACACACGATATATAGTAGAAATCTGGTCTGGATAAGGAGGTCTTCTTGAAGAGAAGGTCTTTTTGAGAGGTTTATCTTTATGTATTTAAAGGCCATTTTAAAATGGATGATTGGCCAAACGAGTGTTTGGAAGAACCCAATCCCAATGGTTAACCCATGGAAACACTTTGGTTGCATCTTGTTTGTTGGCCTAAAAGTCATTGTTGAGATGGAGATATATGGCCAAAACATTCGCTCTCCATATGGGGACCAAGCAATTGTACTAATTATAGTTTCTCCTTGTAGGGTTGGCATTGGTCCATGTAAAAGGGTCTTTATAAGAGCTTCAGCTTACATTTTATGCATCTATATATATATATATATGCCAGAAATTGAGCTGCTAGGCCCAAATGCAAAATTTGGAACGACCCCACACCTACCCCGTGTCTCATGTGGCAAAGGGGCGTTTGGACCCTGTTCGGCACCATGGCCTGGGTGTGACTGCTACCTCTGCACTCTCTATAGCTTCACCCCTGCAACAAGTAGCTGGAGATCTCCGAGTCTACAAGTTCTATTTAATGTTTCCAATAATGTGGACAAGCGCCTAAAGGAGCCAAGAAGACTTTTCCGTTACTAGACACGAGTGCCAATTCGAGTAATTTTCCAACCGGGAGCACTCGACATTCAGACATAGCGTAAACTGGACACCAGGATGAATTCTCAATTATTTTTGTACTTAAATCTGATTTTTTTATTTTTTTTTTGTGTTATTTCTGCATGATCCCAAAAATCACGATTCATGCTTCTGTGCCATGGGATCTTCAAGGAGGTGTAAGGTAAGCGTGGTCGAGGGGCAGTGGAAGAGCAAATGGTATGCTCCATACACAAACCAGTGGTCAGTAGTGCGAATACCCATCCAATCACTGTCCAGATTTTATGGGCAGTCGGTGCACCTCCTTGTGGCAGAGTATAGTCACTACGAGCTGCCGTAAAGGGACACTAAAGCTAAAGTCTGACTACCCAGTTACAATTTAGGTGGAAATATTGCTGTCTGTACAGAAAGCTCCAAAAATAAATATGGCTGCCCTCATGCTCAGTACTTCATTATTATTATTATTATTATTATTATTATTATTATTATTTATTGTTATAGCGCCATTTATTCCATGGCGCTTTACATGTGAGGGGGGTATACATAAAAACAAGTACAATAATCTTAAACAATACAAGTCATAACTGGTACAGGAGGAGAGAGGACCCTGCCCGCGAGGGCTCACAATCTTCAAGGGATGGGTGATAATACAGTAGGCGAGGGTAGAGCTGGTCGTGCAGCGGTTTGGTCGATCGGTGGTTACTGCAGGTTATAGGCTTGTCGGAAGAGGTGGGTCTTCAGGCTCTTTTTGAAGGTTTCGATGGTAGGTGAGAGTCTGATATGTTGTGGTAGAGAGTTCCAGAGTAGGGGAGATGCGCGAGAGAAATCTTGTATGCGATTGTGGGAAGAGGAGATAAGAGGGGAGTAGAGAAGGAGATCTTGTGAGGATCGGAGGTTGCGTGCAGGAAAGTACCGGGAGACGAGGTCACAGATGTATGGAGGAGACAAGTTGTGGATGGCTTTGTATGTCATGGTTAGGGTTTTGTAATGGAGTCTCTGGGCAATTGGGAGCCAGTGAAGGGATTGACAGAGGGGAGAAGCTGGGGAATAGCGGGGGGACAGGTGGATTAGTCGGGCAGCAGAGTTTAGAATAGATTGGAGGGGTGCGAGAGTGTTTGAGGGGAGGCCGCAGAGCATGAGGTTGCAGTAGTCAAGGCGAGAGATGATGAGGGCATGGACTAGGGTTTTTGCAGATTCTTGGGTGAGGAATGAACGGATGCGTGAAATATTTTTGAGTTGAAGTCGGCAGGAAGTGGAAAGGGTTTGGATATGTGGTTTGAAGGAGAGATCAGCATCAAGGATTACTCCGAGGCAGCGAGCTTGTGGGACTGGGGAGAGTGGGCAGTCATTTACTGTAATTGATAGGTTCGTAGGGGGGGTCACGTGAGATGGGGGAAAGATGATGAATTCTGTTTTGTCCATGTTGAGTTTCAGATATCTAGTGGAGAAGAAGGATGAAATAGTGGACAGACATTGAGGGATTCTGGTTAGTAGGGAGGTGATATCTGGTCCAGAGATGTAGATCTGTGTGTCATCAGCATAAAGATGATACTGAAAGCCATGAGATTCTATGAGCTGTCCCAGGCCAAAGGTGTAAATAGAGAACAGCAGGGGCCCTAGGACTGAACCTTGTGGGACTCCGACAGATAGGGGGCGAGGTGAGGAGGTGGTGTGTGAGTGGGAGACGCTGAATGTCCGGTCTGTTAGGTATGATGAGATCCAGGAGAGGGCCAAGTCTGTGATGCCGAGGGATGAGAGGGTCTGTAATAGTAGGGAATGGTCCACTGTGTCAAAGGCAGCCGACAGGTCCAGGAGGAGGAGGACAGAGTAGTGTCGCTTGCTCTTGGCAGTTAAGAGGTCATTGGTGACCTTAGTAAGGGCAGTTTCAGTGGAGTGGTGTGACCGGAAGCCAGATTGTAAGCGGTCGAAGAGGGAGCAAGAAGAGAGATGGGAGGACAGTTCAAGGTAGACGTGTTGTTCCAGTAGCTTGGAGGCGTATGGGAGAAGTGATATAGGGCGATAGCTAGATACAGAGGATGGGTCAAGAGAGGGCTTTTTGAGGATAGGTGTGATGGAGGCATGTTTAAAGCTTGAGGGGAAAACACCAGTTGTTAGTGATAGGTTGAAGAGATGGGTTAGGGTTGGGATGAAGACTGTGGTGAGGTTTGGGATGAAGTGGGATGGGATCGGGTCGAGTGCACAGGTGGTGAGATGTGATCTTGAGAGTAGAGTGGAGAGTCGATCTTCTGTAATGGTGGAGAAGTTGGTTTTGAAGGTGGAGGGCTGGGAAGTCGGGAGGAAGGGCTCTGGGGGTTGTTGACCAAAACTGTCCCTGATGTTATCAATTTTCTGCTTGAAAAATGAGGCAAAGTCTTCAGCTGAGATGAGTGGGGAGGGAGGAGGTGCTTCATTGCCTACACCTTCAGGTCTGAGACCCTCAGGAGCCATTTACATATGTAATGTGTCTGTTTCCAGCTGTTTTATTGCAGAACTCTACTTTTTATAAGCGGTTACACTTTAGATTTAGAGTCCCTTTTAAGCCGTGTGCCTATCGCTTGCACATAGGGGAGGTGTTGATGGGTGGCCACAACGTCCGTGATGCATTTATGTGCCCTCCTAAGCTCCGTCTGTGGCTCTTCCCATTCATTAAATTATTATTTTTCTGTATCCGTGGCTAATCTTTCTCTCACTTTTGGACAGAGTTTATATTGTATAATACTAAAAGCGGACAGTTGTCGTTTCGCGAAAAAGCCAAAGTGCGGACGTGGAGCCGGGATCACACAGAGCGAGGTCATTGAGGTGTAATATCGCTGTATTATGTGCCATCAACCGGTCACGGGAGAAACGTGGAATCCACAGGTGACGCTTACTGGGTGGGATGGAGAACGGGCAGAATATTCTCTTTAAATTATTTTTTGTTACGCCTAAAAATGATTAAAGATGTGTGTTATATGGTATATGTGGCGTCCGCTCTTGCTTTTAGTTAGTTACCACTTTTTTTTTTTTACAAACATGCCTTTTGGAATATTAGAGCTATACAATACTGTGCAACATCCCCCCCCCCCCCCCCCAACTACGTAAAACTTTTGCAAATTAAAAATTGCTTACCAAACTATTAACACTTTGCTAATTGATAAAAATAAAGTGGATAAACAAAAGTCTAAATCCCATCAATATTTGGTGATCACCAAATCAACATCATCCTTTTTTTTTCATGAACTGGACATCTTGAAACCCCAGTCTGCTGCGACGACTTTGCTGATGCAGTATAACTACCTAGTGTCTTGCTGCTGAGCTCAGGCTTGCTATGGTGTGTGATCTGTGACATGAAACTGTTATCCACAACCTCCCCCTTTGTAGCAGTTTGGCCATTCCTCACCCAGTTGTAAGCCTCCTACACAGCTGTTTCTGTTTTAGTTCATGACCGTTTCAACCCATATATGACATTGATGATCATTATCCCCTTTTTTTGGTAATAATGGGTTACTCCTACGACTGATTATAATCCTACTAAATCCCTGAGTGAACAAGTGTGCAGCATCAAGTCTTCTAGGTCACACGGGGTCCCCAAATACTAATGGGATTCACATTTCTCTTTTGTTCAATCACTTTTGTACTTTGTTAATTGGTCAAAATAAGCTCTTAACATTTCTATTTTTGAAAGCTTTTTACGGTACTTTGCATTTTTTTTCCCCCACACCTGCCTAAAACTTTTGCACAGTACTGTAATGTTCCAGTATCCTTCCAGCATGCACTGTGGCATCAGAAAATTAGCTAGTTAAATCATTTTTTATTAATGCATTTGTCAAAGTTTTATTTTCCCCATAATGCAATCCTTTATTAAAAATTCAAAAATAAACCTCTTTCAATTTTCACACTGGCCTGGCCCCTGGGGTTTTTTTTTTAGACTCAAAACTTCCTGTTTAAAAGAAATGGCACATGTACATTAGTTGCAATAAACAGACTGACTCTATCCTTTGTATTGGAGCATCTAATGAGCATGTGTAAAACTTATTGTGGAGGAGGTGAGCTGTGACATCACCTATTGTGATTGGTGGGATCCTCTCATCAGCTGTGTTAGCGGTCATTCTAACCCTTCCTCTGATGATAATGAGACAGCTGAAAACTGATCATGGAAGGACGGGTAGTATGAGTCTAATAGAGCCTCATTGGCCAGTTTGAAAATTGCAAGATTATTAAAAAAAAAAAAAAAATAATAGCAAAGATTGGTATATGCAAAAAAATGTATAAACAAACACATAAACCTGATTTAAACTATATTTTCTGATGCAATATTCCTGTTAAAACAATACCACTTTTGACCGCCAGGTGGAATTATAGACAAGACATCAAAAAAGGTGAGTGCAAAATAGCACTTGTTTAACATACATTCGAATCTAGCTGCTGCACTTAGTCTGCGCGCTCACCCCTCTTTCCATTTTTTTTTTTTTTTTTTTTTTTTATTACCACCAGGTGGCGGTATTGCAATTGATGTTTATTACATGGTAGTGGTCAGATTTGACCCCAGGGTGCCAAAGGTGGAGCCCCATTGAGCATGAGAGCCAGCTTTATATATTCCATCCCATATATATCACACGTGGCCAATATGCAATTCCAACATTTTTACCCATGACCTATACGAATAGCAAATATATAGGAAATTCCCAGGGCAAACCTGCCGGCAGCGTTCACGTGTGAACTTTTAGACTTGGTAAAATCTGCAGGTCTCATGGGTTAGAAAATGACTCTTCCAAGAAGAAAAAGCACAAGGCCCAACTTTGGTCACGTCAGCAGCAGGAACAGCAGCTCTGGAGCACAAACTGCTGCTGCAATGACCGGAGAAATTCCGCGCCGGGAACATTCCCGTTACCAACATGTCAGATATAGACTGCACTGTGTCCTCATTTTGTCTCTAAGCCGAGTCCCAGAGATGGCCGCCAGATCAAGTGGCTTTGAGAGAATTGTGCCGGTTTTTGTCTGCAGCCCCCGCAACAAAGTCTGCAAGGAGCAAAATCACCGGTATTCTAGGAATAGCTTCACATAGACCGAGATGAGTCACCAAAAACATGTCTGACAGATGAAAGCGATCCGGTCACCGCGTCCCTGTGGGCGTCTGGAGAAAGCGGACCATAAAAAGATTTAATGGCAGATTAGTAGAGAATCTCCAGAAGACGAAGGCATAAAAGCATCTCCTAGAGTATAAAGATATGAGGGCCGACGCATCGCTCGTGGTGATCTGTTATTCGTAGACTTTTTATCTTTTTAAATCCAAATTCTTCAAAAAGGTCTATGTGGTTCATGACTTTTGCACAAAATATTTTTCTTTAACTTTTTAGCACAAAAATTGTAAAGTAAGGCACAGTTAACAAATTTGCTGAGACCGCTGTAAATCGCAAACCCGGTCCACAATGACTAACCAAAAAAATAAATAACTGCCATATATAAAATACCTTCAAAAAACTCTACTGCACCGTCCGCCTTAATATATAGTGTACTCTATAGCCCTGTCCCATAATACATAGCATATTGTTATTCTGAAAAGTAAGGTCTGCTATTACATAATGTCCTCAGATGTTTTGTGTAGTGCCGTGACTTATTCATTTTTCCCCATATTCACTATTTTGAGCCATCTCATTACATAATGCCTACTTGATTTGTATAGCTACTTTTTAATGTTACGTAGTGCCCTCTCTTATTATGTAAAGCTTTGTCCTTCTTACATAGGGTCCTCTTGTTTCATATAAGTCCCTTTTTATATAGTGTCCTCCCTATCGTTATATATGAGATGGCTTTATACAGTGTATGCTTATGTTTCACACCATCCATTACTATATAATATCCTCTCTTAATATGTAAAAGTGCCTTCCCTTATTACAGTGTCCTCTTATGTTTAGCACTTTCCCTTATTACATTGCCTATGCATTTTGCATATCGCTCCTTCCCATATAATGTAGCATCCTCTCTTCTTATGTATAGTGCCTTCCCTTATTACATAGCATACTCCCATATTATGTATGGCACCTTACATTATGTAGCTTTTTTTTAATGCTTATTGCTTTCCATTATTACAGTGTTAGGGGAGAGGGGGAGGGTTAGAGATGTTGGTAACAGATGAATCCCTTGCTGCGTTTAGAAACCACTGGGTGCTGTACCTGCTGGTGATTACAGCTGACAAAGAAAAAAAAAAACGAGGGTAGTTTTTGACACAACCAACTGAATCAAAAATGTAAGTTTATTGAATCAAATTAAAAGTCCATTAAAAGTTAAAACCTCAGCACCACAGGTGTTAACTGTTAATGGACTTTTAACTTGATTCAATAAATTTAAAATTTTTATCCAGTTGGCTGTGCCGAAAACTACCCTTTTTTGTCTATTACAGTGTCCTTTCTTATTAAATATTAAACCATTCTTATGTATTATAGCGCCATTTATTCCATGGCGCTTTACATTGAAAGGAAAAATACAGGGCGCATCCACTGTGTAAAATCCGTATCAAAAAACACATTAACAGAGAAAAAAGGAAGGTGCTCACCTATTGGGGTTGTGAAGAAGTCACAACACCCATAAACGCATGAGAAGCAGCAGCAAGTCTGCACAGGGTCCTAGGACAAATTTGCAAAAAGCGGCGTGAAAGTGCAATGAGGACTGCGCTTGCTTCTGGTGGAGTACAAAGTTCTTTATTTAGCCAACGCGTTTCATGAGCCTACTGGCTCACTTCATCTTCACTTGAATCTGCCCTGATGAAGTGAGCCAGTAGGCTCAGGAAACGCGTTGGCTAAATAAAGAACTTTGTACTCCACCAGAAGCAAGCGCAGTCCTCATTGCACTTTCACGCCGCTTTTTGCAAATGGCGCTTTACATGTGAGGAGGGGTATACATAATGCATACAATTACAATAATCTTCCAGTACAAGTCACGACTGGTCCAGGAGGAGAGAGGACCCTGCCCGCGAGGGCTCACAATCTACAACGGGATGGGTGAGGATACAGTAGGCGAGGGTAGAGCTGGTCGTGCAGCGGTTTGGTGGATCAGTGGTTACTGCAGGTTGTAGCCTTGTAGGAAGAGGTCGGTCTTCCCAGGGGCGGACACAGACTGCAGAGGGCCCCTGTGCAAGAAATCTTCCCGGGCCCCAACACCCCCCAACACTGCAACAAATTTAAAGGGAACCTGTCACCCCCCCCCCCCCCCCCCCGCAGACGTTTTTAAGTAAAAGAGCCACCTTGTGCAGCACTAATGCTGCATATTGTCAAGGAGGCTGTTTCATTTAGGGTACCTTGCACCGCAGAAATAATAGTTTTTAAAATTGGTCAGACATACCTGATATTTGTCAGGGGGGCAGGTCTTTCCCCATCTGACAGAGACGCCTCAAATCCATCACTCATCTATTCCTGCATTGTGTCCCCGCCTCCAAATCTTTATTTTCAAATCATGGCGCCTGCGCTGTACTATGTCTTCTTGGTTACCGTCGCCAGTCCTCCGTCATGACATCGGCGGCCAGAGATCTGGCCCTGCAGTCGCTTATGGTTTATTCACACTGCGGGGCTAGGAATCTCAGGCTCAGATAACTACTGCACATGCCCAAGACTCTCTCTCAAAATCGGGACTGTCCCGCTGGGAGGTATAAATGCTCCCCACTATACATCTTGTACACGTATCGCTACACACACACATGGCTCCGCTCTGTACACATCACACACACGGCTCCGCTCTGTACACATCACACACACATGGCTCCGCTCCGTAAAACTCGTACACATGCGGCTCTGCTCCATACACCTTGTACACATGCGGCTCTGCTCCGTACACCTTGTACACACGTGGCCACGCTCCGTAAACCTTGTACACACATAGCTCTGCTCCGTAAACCTTGTACACTTACAGCTTTGCTCCATACACCTCACACGCGCGCGGCTCCGCACACCCACGCGGCTCCGCTCTGTACACCTCGCACACACAAACTTACCCTCATCCAGCACGATGACAACCAGCACAGCAGAGTCCTGTGTAAAACAAGGGCTAGGGCTGTGCACAGGACCTGTGATGAGGTCACAGGAGGGGAGGAGTCAAGGGTCACATGATCAGGGGGCCCCGACTCCTTCCCTCCCGTGACTTCATCAATTACAACAAGCCTCTTGCACGACCGCAGCACCAGCGTGCAGAAGAGGCTAAATTGTAGGTGCTGCGGGTAGAGGAGCGCATAATGCCGCCCCCTGCTGCCTGCCGCTTGAGCAGCTGGCTCAACTCAAATCATTATAGCTGCGTCCCTGCATGCAGTGGTGGAGGGGCCCCCTCTCCGGGGCCCCCGTTCAATGCACGGGCGGTAGGTTCGCCCCTGGGTCTCCCGGTTCTTTTTGAAGGTTTCCATGGTAGACGAGAGTCTGATATGTTGGTGTACACAGTTCCAGAGTAGGGGGATGTGCAGGAGAAAGAAAAGGAGATAAGAGGGGAGTAGAGAAGGAGATCTTGTGAGGATCGGAGGTTGCATGCAGGCAAGTACCGGGAGACGAGGTCACAGATGTATGGAGGACTCAGGTTGTGGATGGCTTGGTATGTCATGGTTAGGGTTTTGAAGTGCAGTCTTTGGGGAGCCAGTGCAGGGATTGACAGGGGGGACAGGTGGATTAGTCGGGCAGCAGAGTTTAGAATAGATTGGAGGGGTGCGAGAGTGTTAGAGGGGAGGCCACTGAGCAGGAGGTTACAGTAGTCAAGGCAGGAGATGATGAGGGCATGGACTAGGGTTTTTGCAGATTCTTGGTTGAGGAATGTACAGATCTGGGAAACATTTTTGAGTGGAAAGGGCTTGTATATGTGGCTTGAAAGAGAGATCAGTGTCAAGGATAACCCCGAGGCAGCGAGCTTGTTGGACTGGAGAGAGTGGGCAGTCATTTACTTTAATGAATAGTTCTGTTGGGGGGGGGGGTGTCACGTGAGATGGGGGAAAGATGATGAACTCTGTTGTGTCCATATTAAGTTTTAGAAATCTAGCGGGGGAAGGATGAAATACCGGACAGACATTGAGGGATTCTGTTTAGTAGGGAGGTGATACCTGGTCCAGAGATGTAGATCTGTGTCTCATCAGCATGGAGGTGATACTGAAAGCCATGAGATTCTATGGGCTGTCCGAGGCCGAAGGTGTAAATGGAGAAGAGCAGGGCCCTAGGACTGAACCTTGCGGGACTCCGACGGATAGGGGGCACGGTGAGGAGGAGGTGGTGTGTGAGTGAGAGATGCTGAATGTCCGGTCTGTTAGGTATGATTCAATCCAAGATAGGGCCAAGTCTGTGATACCAAGAGATGAGTCAGTAGTAATAGGGAATGGTCCACTGTGTCAAAGGCAGAGGACAGGTCCAGGAGAAGGAGGACAGAGTAGTGTCGCTTGGCCTTGGCGGTTAATAGGTCATTGGTGACCTTAGTTATGGCAGTTTCAGTGGAGTGGTGTGGCCGGAAGCCAGATTGTGAGCGGTTGAAGAGGGAGCAGGAAGAGAGGTGGGAGGATGGTTCAAGATGGACATGTTGTTCCAGTAGTTTTGAGGCATAGAGAGTGACATAGAGCGATAGCAAGATACAGAGGATGGGTTGAGAGGGCTTTTTGAGGATAGGTGTGTTTGAGCCATGTTTAAAGCTTGAGGGGAAAACACCAGTTGTTAGTGATAGGTTGAAGAGATGAGTTAGGGTTGGGATGAAGATTGTGGTGAGGTTTGGGATGAAGTGGGATAAGATTGGGTCAAGTGCACAGGTGGTGAGGTGTGATCTTGAGAGTAGAGTCGATCTTCTGTAATGGTGGAAAAGTTGGTTTTGGAGGAGGATGGCTGGGCAGTTAGTGTGAAGGGGTCTGGGGGTTGTCGACCAAAACTGCCTCATTTTTCAAGCAGAAGATTGACAACAGAGACAAAGTCTTCAGCTGAGATGAGTGGAGAGGGAGGAAGTGCTGGGGGACGAAGGGGAGAATGGAAGGTGTTGAATGACTGTTTATGGTTGTGAGACAGGGAGGATAGATATGAGAGATGAGAAGTAGGTTTGTTTAGCTGTGGTGAATGTAGCCTTGAAAGAAGTGAGGGACTGTTTGAATGTGATGAAGTCCTCATGGGAGTGGGATCTTTTCCATCTCTGTTCATCAGCCCGCCTCAGTTCTTTGGTCAGGCTGGTGTGCCAGGGCTGTCTGTTGATATTGCGAGCTTTATGTGTGAGAGGGGCAACTGATTCCAGAGCTGCAGCTATTGTATGTATAGTGGCAGAGGCATCTGCATTGTGTAGGGAACTTATGTCTGTAAGAGGGAGGAGGGATTCAGACAGTGAGTGTAGATCGAGGTGTTTAAGATTTCTGCGAGGGTGTGCAAGTTTGTGGAGTGGGGAGAGAAGAGAATGTAAGTAGGTTGCGGTCAGAAAGAGGAAGAGGTGAGTTAGAGGTTAGATAGGGAGCAGAGGCAGGTGAAGATGAGGTCCAGTGTGTGGCCATCTTTGTGAGTGGCTGCAGAAGACCATTGAGTGAGGAAGAAGGAGGACGTGAGAGATGGAAGTTTACAACAAAGAAAAAAACATGCTATAATGGAAGTTTAGTGGCAGCTGAGAGGGAAGTGTCAACGGGGATGTTGAAGTCATCCAAGATGATAGTGGGGATGTCGGCGGAGAGGAAATGAAGTAGCCAGGGGGTGAAGTGGTCAAAGAAGGGGGTGGCTGGCGCTGGGGGGCGGTAAATGACAGCTAGTTGGAGGGGGAGTAGATGCGCACTGAGTGCACCTCAATGAAAGGGAGGGTAAAAGAGGGTGGCAGTGGGATGTGGGTCAAGGAGTAGTCATCTGTCTGGAGAAAACCAACTCCTCCACCATGCTTGCTGCTGAGGCGGGGGGGTGTGGGAAAAGTGGAATCCACCATATGAAAGTGCAGTAGGAGAGGCTGTGTCAGAGGGGGTGAGCCAGGTTTTGGTGATGGCGAGGAAGGAAAGTTTGTTAGTAATAAGATCATGGATGTAGGAAAGTTTATTACAGACAGATTGAGCGTTCCACAGAGCTCCTGTTAGTGAGACTGGTGAAGTGGGGTATGGGCGAATGGGTATAAGGTTAGGTTATGGAAAGTTGTGATAGAGCGTGAATGGGAGGTAGAAATGACTGGGGATGTGGTGAGAATGGCCAGGATTTGGAGAGATATCACCATATGTGAGAAGGAGCAGAGAAATTGTTAGATGGGAGCAGGAGTGGGCATGAGGGGGCTGTCTGTGTTTGGAGACAGGATTGTATGTCGAGAAACAGATCTGAGGAAGAGGTGAGATGGATGGGGTAGGATTGAAGAAGAGATGAACAGTTCCTTGCTTGGTGTAGGGATTAGGGGGGTTAGCAGAAAGTGAAGGAATATAGTGGTGGTGAGAGTGAAAACAAACATTGTTTACAGTGACTATCCAGTTACCTTCAGTTCTGGATTAATTCATATCTCACACTTATAGGATACACACTAAAGTCTTGGCAGACTTGTGCTATGCAATATATTTGCTACAGAGTGCAATTAGGTGTGAAGTAGAGAGGAGTGGTCTATGCTCATCTTGGTCAGACAATTAAGAGTGGACCAGATGGATATGATCAAGCCAAAGTATAGCACCTTTCCAATTCTATAGCCTCCTCTTATATATAGCACCTTTTACTTATTACATAGTGACCTACCTTGTTATTTATAGACCCATCACTTGTTACATCGTGTCCTCTTGTGTTTACCGTCATCCTTTACATAGCATTCTCTTACGTTAAAGTGCTATTCTGTTATTACATAATGCCTATTTTGTTATATATAGTGCCGTCCCTTACTATATATTGTCCTCCCTTATTACATAGGTTTCTCCCTCATCATGCTGCATGGTGTTGTGTAATGGTTGATTCACTACAAATAAAAGTAGAATGAGAGGGTCTGGATTCCTTCCTTAAAAAATATATTACAGATTATGGGTACTAGATTCTGTGATGAGACGTTGGAATGAAACTAAAAAGGAGAAGATACAGATTAGATATTGGAAAAAAAAGTGTCAGAGAGGGGAACAGGCTGCCATGAGAGGTGGTGAGTTCTCCATTAATGGAAGTCTTCAAACATAGGCTGGACAGACTTCTAGCTGAGATGTTTAGTGAATGGTTTAGTGAATCCTGCATTGAACAGGGGGTTTGACCCTGGTGGTCCCTTTCAACGCTAACATTCTAGGATCCAGGAAAGCAGTCTGAGTTCCTACGTGGAGGAAACTGTGTGTTGTGTCTGTGAAGGTAACGTGTGGACTGGCTGTAGGGATATCATGCTATGTAGGGGGGATTGGGAACTTCATACTTTGGGGGTTATGAGGACATTATACTATGTGCATGGGGACATAATTGTGTGTGGGCTCTGTGGGAAAGGGACTGTGATGACATACAGTGAGGGCATCATTGTGTGGGAGTGTTATACTGTGTGGACTTGCTGTGGAGGTTGTTGTGTTGTGGGGCCTAAAGTTCTGGGGAACTGTGGATGGGGCTGCTGTAGTCACATCTGCGGATAGGATAGGTCCTTCTGTGTAAAAGGTGAGGGATTAATGTGTAGCTGTCCCACTGCTGTATAGAAAGTTTTATTTGAGAAAGGGCTCAGTACGGACCCGAAATGTGTAATAGACTATTTGAATCACAACTACACGTGTGTAACTATTCCTTCTATACAGCTGCGAATAAGCTACATTTTAATTCCTCAACTTCCATTATTATCTGGCATCCTAGCCTCTATAAATACCGAGTGCCCTCTCCTATGTGTAGCGCCATCCATTATTGCATCGTGTTTTCTCATTAAGTAGTTGACCATTATATTGTCCTCTCTTATTGTGGATAGGCCGTGTCCTCTCATGTGAAGTGTCACCTATTATATAGTGTCCTCCCTTGTTAGGTATAACATTCTCGTGCCATATTGGTATCTCATTATATAAAAGTCCCATCTTTACATGTTGTCCTAAAAAATATTATATATATATTCACCATCTTGTTATTACATAGTTTCAGGGCTTGTTATAAAGTATATTGCTTTCCTTTTCCACCCAACAGTCTCCAATCCAGTGAGAAAATCCTGACTTGGGGCCATGTCCTGCTGTCCCAGGAGATTGGGTGAATGACTCAGGACCTAGATGTAGTTTAACATAATGGTGGAGCAAGAAACCATCGGATCTCTACTCCATACTTCAGTTTCTGTAGAGACTTAAGGCCCTAGCGGGACCTCCATGTCACAACTTGAGGTTCTCAGAACATGCGATTGGGCATTAGAAACTGCCACCAGTTTAGTTGGTGAAGCAGGAAAATGGCAATGTAAAGGCCATGGAGGGGGAGGGCTATGATCATACACTGTATGGGAACTGTGGGGTCATTATACTATATGGAGGCCAATGTACTTTAGGTGATGTAGGTTTTGTGAGGGAATTATATTATGTAGGGGTTAGAATGTAAGCCCACAAGGGAAATCAGTGGTGCTCTAAAATAGAGGGGGGGGTGTAGGGGCATTGGACTGTTGGAAAGGGGGGATTTGGGTCAATTTGGGAATTTGCCGGTGGGTGCGGCAATGTGGCTTGAAGACTGGGGGGACATTTACTGTGTGTGGGGGAACTGTGAGGGCATCATGCTGTGTGTGTGGTGGGCACTTTGGGAGCAAAGAAAGGGGTATCGTACTGTGTGGGCACATTAATGGGCTTTACTAGGAGCATTATTTCTGTGAGAACACAAAGAAAAACTGGTTGAGGTTTGGAAAGTGACTTAGAATAAAATCAGAATTGCCATGACACACAGTATGTGTCCATCCATTCTAAATATACATACCTCCCACCATTGGAAATGTCATTTTATGTATAACTCTGCCATGTGGGAAAAAAATGTGGTCCTATCATTTGATGACCAACTATTTTTGGGTGACATGACACATTAGGTGACTGGGGGATCCACACAAACTAAACTGGCCAGGGACCTGACCTAAGCAGAGCCAGATGCTTGACAAATGAGAACTTTTCCCAGAACAGCAGGTTTCTATAAGGTTCCAGGCTGATTCAGCACGGGAGATTTGCTGACTCTTTCATTAGGCCGGGAGGTCTCACATTATTTCAGGGCCTCAAAGTGTAAATATATGGCAAGAAAGAAATGCCAAAACACAGCTACAAATCCAAACTGTACATTTATTTAAAAACAAAGTAAAAAGCCAAAAAAAAAATGTCCTAAAAAATACACATATGAAGCCACATACAGTACAAATAAGGAGGTTGTAGTTTATATACTTGAGGGACAATGTCGGCAGAAATCAGACAAGACCGTAAGATGGAAGCAGGGGGACGTGGAGGACAATTTAAGTTCGTAAGAGGAGGGAAAGACTTTTTTTTTTTTTACACTTTTTTTCTTTCTTCCTAAAGACATTAGTGATTAAAAAATAAAATATTGAGAATGGGACAGAGTGCATGGTGGAGACAGGTTTTAAGAGGCTTCTGAAGATTCCATTATTTTTGAGGGTGCTGAAGCCATGGGACCATTCTTGGGGTGCCAGCTGCTCACATTCTAGTCCTTTCCTTTACCTTTTTTGCCTGGAGGAAAAATACACAAAAAATATTTGTGCATTTAGTTTATAAAGAAATTCTGCCACCAAAATACAACATATCACCACCACGGTTCATATAGGTTAATGAGAAGCCTCTTTGATTAAGGGGAAGGGAGAGAAGATGATACATTAAAAGCTGGAGAAGATCAAAGTCACCAAGACCTTCGAAGATCATTGACTATCTGGCTCACCTTTGGTTTTGGTCTTGATGGCACATGGCTTGGTGGCTTGCACGGCTTGCTTGCACTCTGCATCGAAGAGGGCCTTCTTCAGGGCCCCAGAACGGCTCTTCACACCAGTTTCCACGTTACATTCTCCCCAGTTTTCGAACTTGTATTTGCAATCGGCTGCAGAATGCGAGACACCGGAAGAGAAGCTATACTGGTTTCTAATGATGGAGTCGGTCACTTCCATGTACACAGCCCTGATGAATAATTATACCTCTGCAAACATCTACGGTAAATTCGAACAAATCTGAGGCAATTCATACAAGACTATATCGCTTCCGGTGGATGTGCCATTCGCCTATGCTCCAATATCGCACATCGATGCAAATCACTATCCAAGGAGAAGGGCTTAAATCTGTGCATTCTCCTTCCGATACAAACGTACTAACCGGAATGTAAAAAGTAGCGTTGAGTCACACTAAAAGACCTCTCTGCTACATAAAAAGACACCGGAATTTAAAAAAAATATATATATATATTAGGTATGGGAGTTACATTGACCCACCCAGTACATAATACTCCAAAGCCACCCAGTTTTTCATGTGGTTTTGCTAAACCCTGCCCCTACCACAGACAAGTTTGCAGAATTGCCCCAGCAAAATCGGGACAGTTGACTTGGATGCCTTTATAGAACTTTATCCTGCAATGACTGACCTCTTTGTTATCGTGAAGTTTTTTTAATGTAAAAATGTACCGTAATTATAGATCTTTCTCACCTCCAAATGGCTTCTTCCAGTTGCAGGGGATCTTGCACTTAAGCTTGTTGGTCTCTTCTTTGCATGTTCCCTCCCGGGTTCCTACACCACAGTCTTTGCTATTAGGGATGCAGCGACTCCACTTCCATCCCACGCAGTCCGATGCGCCTTTCTTGCCTTTTTCTGATGATGTGAATGAAAAATGTGTAAGAACCCTGGAGACAATTTTAAAGGACGTAGGTTCTTAAGCCAAAATCTAGAGAGTCCACCTAGATAGAGTAGCTAGATTCCCTGAAGGGGCAGCGACAGATGGAGGCCAAATGGCCACTTTTGATCACCGTCTTACTACGGATGCACAAGTCAGGAGCTTTCACCATTGTACACGCCAATCGTAAAGTGATAGTAAAATTACTAAAATTCCTACCTTTTTTGTTTTTAGCAGCCTGAGAACTCACAGCCAGAATTGCCACCAAGACAATGACACACAAAGCTCGCAGGTCCATCCTGGGTGAAAGAGAAAAAAAAAAAAAGTTAGTTACAAGTGAACGTGAAAGTTTATAATTCATAAGCAAGTGTCAAAAATCAAACACTGTATAAAATGTAACATCTAATGGTTAGAAAATTCCTCGGGAACGATATTCCTGCTGTGATCCCTGGTGATCGTCAATGATCTGTAGGGCAGTAGCTGTTTAATTTTCCTGCAGTGCCACCACTGTTTAAGTGAGGTATTACACATTTTAATTTAAAGCAATGGGCTGTAAGTGCAACACATGGACACTGGGTCCTCCAGGAGGGAGCGCTCTGTAAATGACAATAAGATATGTGAAAATGGGCCTATTAAGGAAATTAATGTAACGTTTGTTCAGCAGTTGACAAGTAAATACATGGTTGGTGATCCAACAGCAGGACATTTGCAAATGAAAACCTTTCTGAAGTGACCGAATAGGCAGAAGCCGATTCCCCAGCCACTTGTAATCACTTAATGTCATGGATGAGGAAGCCATTGCAGCCTTGTTCCTGCCCTCCAGGCCTAGCATCTAAGAAACACTTTACTCCAGTGATTTACAACAGAGGCCTTTTGTTCTCCATCATAGACTGAATGGGAAATCTCATGGAGAGGTACTTATAGCTGGTTGACGCCTCCTACTATGTATGCAGGGTTTACATAGGGCTCCATCATTGTTTACCAACCCAAGAATAGCCCTTCAGGATCTATAGCTTGGGGTAATATTTCACTTAAAGAGGTCTAAGTCCTCTTGCTTAAATGGGTAACTTTACAAAACACTTGTAAAAAGCAAACATCTGTGCCATTTACCTCTTATTAAAAATCCTCTTCACGGTCAAGAACGGAAGGGGTTTAATTCTGTAGTTTACAGCTCGATGCCTGGCAGTGCACGGCTAAAGGTCTTCGTTTTAGAGCCCCTTGGATCAAAGGATCTCGCCAGCGTCCCTGCGCTGCTCACAGGCTGCCGAGGAAAATCTGCATTTTCTAACAGCATGGGAGAACGCAATTTGGGCGCAGTTTGACCACGCCACCCCGGAATGCCGCGCCGCACCCGCACCCAGCAACTGGGAAGCAGATGAATGGACAGTCCTATGCCAGGGACTTTAGTCCCTTCTATAAACTTCAAATATTTTTGTTTTTACTTTGATGAAATCTTTATTGCAATCAGGTCCCATGCCCGTGGGACCCCCAGTGATCAGCAAAACAGTCATTTCCCTCTCTGGAGCCCCCACTCCTCCTGTCCTGGACACATGCATCCTTGGCGCTGCATTGTACTGCAGATTATGCCCAACTGGGGTCTACAAAGGGCTCATGGGCCAAAGTGTATGGGGGTAGTGTAGTGAAGGGGCAGCAGGGAACCAACCAGTGTCCCTGCCAATGGGTGGAGGTCACAGAGATCCCCTGATCACATATTAAAGTCCACCAAGTACAAGGGTAAAAATCCACCTGTTGGCTCCACATTCATCCAGAGATGCAAAGTGGTCATCAGCCTCATCAGAGATGGCCACGGTTGCATGCATTTCTCCCCATAGAAGTCTATAGGAGTCACAGAGAGAGCAGAGTCCTGCAGACAATACTAATATCCAGTTTAATTACCAACATGCCTTATAAAAATATACTAGAAGCTCAGATCAAATGGACGACCCCCGAAAAGTCACCCCCTCCCTTGTTTTACATCCTGGTGGTCCAGTTCTGCTGACAGCTGGTGGACATGGTTTCCTTCTATGCCCTATACAGTGCTGGGTTAATAGCCTGAGGCACATTCCAGCCACAGGACCAAGCATGGTGCTTTCCCCCAGGGGGAAAATTCCTACCTGGGGCCTTTACTGCACACTACAACCAGTCATGTGCTCAAGATCCTTTAATCCTACTGTCACCCAGAAAATCATTAGTTCATAATGGCAAAAACAGCTCTGCTGTATCTGAGGAACTCAACTCTGCTGCATTCACGGTGCAACATCACTATATACAAACTTACCATGACAAACCCCTTCATCATAGTGCATTTTTGATGATGCAGAGCTGAATGTGTTTCTTTTTTTTGTGCACCGCTGTAACAACGGAAAATGCACAATGATTCAACCATTTGCGCTGACAATCTCAGCTCAGCTACATCTGTATATAATGCATACAGAGAAGTATCCCAAAATCACAGCTTCAGATAAAAAAAAAAAAGTCCGCTCACATGTCAGCTATGACCAGTCTGAAAAGCCAGGATGCCAACCAGTGCCCATTACAGAAGGTTACCCACCATAGTAACTCCTGAGCCCCAGTACAAAAATTGGTAACAGGGTCCCTGGTCTACCATGTGCCATATTGGGTGTTCTCATGAAATAGAGGGGTCTTTCAGCATCATTTGTTCTTGTGGTATATCCTTGTGTTAGTTTTATGCTGTCCAGTTCTTGGTTTTCCTGGAGAAAATGCCATACAACCCAGCTCTGCTAGGGCAGGTTTACTTGTGTATTTGTTATGTGACAGGTAGCCTAGGTACACTCTGGAGATGTGGCCCAGGTTCCCTCCACTGGGGTCACTTG
Organism: Dendrobates tinctorius; assembly: GCF_039654945.1. Taxonomy (NCBI): domain Eukaryota; kingdom Metazoa; phylum Chordata; class Amphibia; order Anura; family Dendrobatidae; genus Dendrobates; species Dendrobates tinctorius. The sequence goes on from NW_027361792.1 coordinate 1,947,525, forward strand.
CAGAGGTCTCTTGCATCAGATTGGATCTCTGAATCCTGTGGTGCTTGACCCTCGTAAACAAAACTGCCATCTGCCTCAAATTTTCCTGAGAAGGTCCTACATTTTGAAACTCAATCTTGGCAAATTGGGAACATACTAGGCTGAAAGAAGGCAGAGTTTGTGTAAACCTTTTCCCATAGATACCATTCTTGGGCTGGGCGTTTGACTTTACCAGGAAGGTTTGGAGAGCTAGACTTAAATGTCTCTATTCCACCATTAATCTTGGTCTGCATGCTTATAGTGTCGTAACAGGCACCTTGGTCAGATGGGGCAGGATGTGTCACAGAGGGGAACACAATCTCTGCGGGTGTCTCTGCCAGAGGGATCTTGGACCACCTATAGGGAATAGAAGAGAAAACTTGCCTCGTAAAGAAAGCATTCCTATAATTTATGAGTGTGTCTCTGAGAAAGATTGAGCTCCAAGGAACAGCAAGGTAAACCTGACAACTGAAAAAGTGGACAAGTGGTCGCCAAGAAGGAGGCGAGTGTCCGCTGCCTGAAGAATCTCACGGCAAGGACAGCCAGACCCAAGAGAGACTGCTGGTGTAGATGGTGTCCCAGCACCAGGGCCTGAATTATAAGAAGTGTGACCAACATGGAGGAGGATTTAAAGAATGACCGTCCAAAGGATGGACCTCCGAGAGATGAGGCCCAGTGTGCATGTGAACTAGGACTGTACACATTGTTCAGGAGCACTTAATGATGGAGCCTCCAATACGAGTTACGTTTTGCCATAAATGAACACTGGCCGCTCCACCAACTGCTTGGGTTATAAAGGGGGCCACTGCTCACCATCCTTGGGACCCCAACATATAACTTTATATGTTTTCATCTCGAATCTCTCCATTTATATCTCCTCTATCACAGTTTATACATCTGCACTTCTCGCAGTTGAGGCTTTTAGAAGTGAACTCTTATAATGGCCTCGATCTTCGGTTCTCTTTTTTTCCCCTCTTAAAGTCAATAATCTAATGTTAGCATTGGCCGAGAGCCACAACTTCTGGGGATTTAAAGCGCACACAGGTTCAATCCCAGCATTTCATGTCGTGTTCACGTCTCCAAATTCAGGATTACGCATTAATTGCCCAATTAACTTTAACAGGATCGTGGTGCTTAAGGAAATGGGGAACTCTCGCTCGTCAGGGATTCCGCAGGTCGAGAGCTTTTGGATGTCGGTCAAATACAGCATAATAAAAGCTGCATAAATATTTGAGAAGCCACAAGAGAGGGTTTAATGGAGTTTAATGGAGTAGGGAAGAGCCGTGGAGGTTAACAAGAGAGGGACGAATACGTAAGAGGCCAGGAAACTAAGAGAAGGTGAAGATTTGCATAATGATATTTTGAAGCCAATTTAATTTGGGCATTTGTTGTCGACTTATAAGTGACCTCGTTAGATTAAAGAGCAAAAAAAAAGAAAAAAAAAAAACTTCCAAAAATGTTCAGTAAAATTGTCCTAAACTACACAGTTTATCACCCATTATATACATGGTCTAATAAATTCTGTCACCGTACTCGAGGCTGTTGTCAGACCTGTCCCAAAATCTAGACATTGCCTTCAATTTGCTGTACCCTAGAAGGTATTTTTACCATAAAACGTCTTAAATCAAGAAATATATATCATTTTTTATTCGACTACTGAAGTGAATTTTTCATGATAATATAGCAATTTGAGAGACAGCAAATCATGATAAGGAAAATTTCAATATAATTTGATAGTTTAAAAAAAAATTTTGAAAAGTTTTTTTTTAAATCAGTGGCTATTTCAGAAGTTGATTTGGTCGCTAACTCCCCGGGTCGTTGTTGTCCTCTACAACTGGGAGTGAATTTATTCATATGCTCCCCAGGGTGCACTTTTTGGATAAAGTAGATGGAATTTGAGGGGAACATTCTTTTGTAGGTACCGGAATAAAGAAAGTTATTGTCCCCTCGCTGCATAGGAAAGGATCATACTGATTTATGAATTATACGACTGCTTTTGTCATTTAAACGATGCCAAGGGGCCTTTACAGGGGAAGAAAGAAGGGTATGGAGAGGAGGGGGACGCGTTCCAACAGACAAAGAGAACATTATTAAATATCACAGAACTTTTTGAATATAAAAACTTTCAGAAGTTTTCCTTCTCGGCTCCACCAGCTCTTCCATCTCCTGCACATGCCAGCATCCTTCATTATCCCCTTTATTTTAATACTCATTGACCCAAAAACTCATATACTAACTTCCTGCAGCAATTTGGGGGAGGGGGCGATTTGTGCATCTCTGGGGTTAAGACCCTTGTGACCTTGAATAAGTGGCTCTAAGGTTTGCTGGTCGTCTTGGGAGGAAACATCTTGTTCAGGCAAGTTACACATGCATTCATCTACATGCTAAAGAGATGGATTCCTTTAGTTTGTAAGATCTAGGGGCAACGAAACCATCGCCAAAATTTAAGTATATTCCGAGGACCTACAAGCCCTTCACCCATGAGAACCTTGTAGGATAAAAATTTTCTACTACATCCAAAGACTTGACTTCTATTGCTAAAGAACTAAACTACTTCTAAACTTTTTCAAAACTTTTTGCACCCGTTCTGAGTTGCCTTAGAACAGAAGTAGAGGTGATTCCTACCTGTGCCCTGGCTTTAGTTGCAGCCTCCTGGTCCTGGTTGATAGGTCGGATGGAGTAGAAGTACAAGGAGCACAGTGTTCTTATCTCTTCCTTTGTGTTTCCCAACTAGTTTCAGCTAGTCGGACAGAAACCTTTCAATTATCTGCTCAGCTGACACCAGTAGGGAGTTTTCCCAAACTCTGCCCAGCTCCAACCCTCCCCCTAAAGTATAAAGAAGAGGGGAGGAGGTGGTGAAAGAGGAGGGGTGGGCTATGCTAGCCATTTCACATTAGCCAGCTGCACCAAATCTGGACTCTGCAAATCTGGGGATTTGGCTCTTTACCTAGAAGCCTTTAGTTGCTGTGTACTGGAATGTGTCAAACTTGTGAGCCCCCTTCTCCAAAACTGAGGACAATGGGGCAAACAAACGTTAACCTCTTAGCTACAAACCAATGACTGTCTCAGACATCCATATTGAACTGCGTTTTACTTTTGCATTATGGCCCCACACAGCCGAGAGGTTTTACTGAACCAAACGCATCACCATAGAACCCTATGAAGTCAGTATTGTTTGTCGTGGTGTGGTGGGGCTCAATGTGTCACCTCTGTCATATGGACACAAAAATACAATAAAAAAATAGGGGGGGTCTTTTTCAGCACTGTTTGTATCGGTTGTGTTGTGTGTCCCCTCTGCACCCTCTATAGCTATGCCATTTGGGTGGTCTCATCAAGACAGTCACTGGAGAAGGATGTTATGGTCGGGAAAATAGAAGTAACAAGGCGATGAAGACGACCAGTAACCCGATGGCTGGATACCATCAAGATAATGGCGGAAAAGACCCTGGTGGACTTATCTAGGCTTCACAAGAAGGATCTTCCTACATCAAGTCGCCATGGATCAAGATTGTGCCAAAAACTACCTAACATCAAGACAACCCTTGCCCATATAGTCTTTTAAAGTATATGGATGTCTCTGCCCTCTGCAAATCCCTCGACTGGCTCCAAATTCACCAACGAATCCAGTTAAAATTACTAACACTGACCTACAAAGCCATCCACAACCTTTCCCCTCCCTATATCTCTGAACTAATCTCCCAATATCTTCCCTCACGTAAACTTCGATCCTCCCAAGACCTCCTTCTCTGCTCCACACTTAAGGGGGTTTTACACATAGCCATATCGCTAGTGATATCGCTGTAACATCACCGATTTTGTGACGTTATAGCGATATCGCTATGTGTGATACTTACCTCCGACCGGCTCCCCTGCTGTCCATCGCTGATCGCGCGAGAATGTCCGGCTCCATTTCTCGTCGGGCGCTTACTGCTGGGCTTCCTGTGGCGCCGACGAGCGACGTGTGGACGCGGGCAGGAGGACGTCAGGATCGCTGTGTGTGAAAGGTGAGTATCGTGCGCTGCGTCGCTGTGAGGTCTGCCTGTGTGACAGCTCACTAGCGATCATTTAGCGATGCACCAGCGATCCTGACCGGGTCAGATCGCTGGTGCATCGCTAAATGTAAAGGGGCCTTTATTCCTCACACAACCGCCTCCAAGATTTCTCCCGAATATCCCCTATCCTCTGGAATGCCATGCCTCAGCACGTCCGACTATCCACCACCCTCGGATCCTTTAAAGGGAACCTGAAAACCCATCTCTTCAGGAAAGCTTACAGCCTGCAATGACCATTCTGCCGCCTCACCACCGCCTGAGCTGCCGCCTCACCACCGCCTGAGCTGCTGCACCCCCGACCTTCTGTCTCTTCCCCACTATCCCGTAGAATGTAAGTCCGCAAGGACAGGGTCCTCTCCCCTCTGTACCAGTCTGTCATTGTAAATTTGTTTACTGTTAACGATATCTATAACTTTGTATGTAACCCCCCCCTTCTCATGTACAGCACCATGGAATTAATGGCGCTATATAAATAAATAATATTATTATTAAGTGGGTGAGCAAAATCAGGTCCTGTTTTTATGGACCTGGTCAGGCCATGTTATATGTGGTCACCTCATTATTTCAACGGGTACCATGTACTTACATCAAGCCTCTGCAGAGAAATTGCGGAACAAGTCACACTTTTGTTGGAAAACCATATTTTCCTTGGGGTTTTAAAAAGGGGGATCCCTCTGGTCCTGACCTGACTGACCGGAAAAGGCAAGAAATGCCAGCTTGGTCAATCACAGGTCATTATTCAGAGTGTCAAGCTGGATGGGTTCAGACTTTGTTGTCCAACAGAGAAATGACAATATATACCAGTAGGGGAAAGAAAATGTTGCAAATGAAAGCTTGTTCTTCGGTTTTTGTTTTTTGTTTTTTTTTTTTATTCCCTCTGAGGAAAAAAAACAATCACAAAAAGTACAAATGTCTTGTCTTGTGAAGCTCATCGGTGGACTGTGACATCAGCCGAAGAGCATCTGAAGACATCGGAGCTGGCTTTTTTTTTCTAATTTCTTTTCTCCCTTTAGTTAAGGTGGATGGCATGACCCCGGGCCCATGATCTCTGTCCTTGACCCCCGGACCATGATCCCCGCCCATGACCTCACGGTTTTAATAAATCCAGCGCTACAGATAATCTCGGACCTCTTCTTTCCGATTACCATCATGACCAGTTTGGAGGAACTCATCATATGTTAGTGTTTTCTCCCATATGTCACAGATGAAAAACAAAGGATTTTGCAAAACATAAATCCTTGAAAATTTCAGTTTTGGCCAAAAACAATCTAAAATCCTTCAAAATTAATCAATTTCAACTTTAGACTGTCCCCGAGGGTCAGATGTTTACCTGTATGGGTATCATTGTCTTTCCAAGATACAGCTTTAAGTGGAAACATTGGACCCTAAAAAGTCTCTCTGACAAACGCCCATGATTTACAGTGCAGCTCTGCTTTACAGACAGCCCAGCACAATCTGATCTCAATGACAAGACGATCAGATTGATCTGACCACACATATACTAGAAAATGTAACTTTAATGGACTTCACCCTCCGAACCCCTATATCCTCCATTGCAAATATCCACACCTGGGATCTGCCAGTCATGACGAACCAGATAATCGCGAGTCTGTAGGATTACTGTACATCACGATGGCAAGTCCGTACATGCTCGCTGCTATGAAGAGGAGCACTCTTTGTGGTCAGACTCAGACTGCCAGGTGACGGGAATTAGCGCAGTACGGATATGAAGCATTTAGTAACTTTTTTTTATTAAGAGACTGAAAATAATGAGAAACTTCAGTTTCCTCCATGCCACCTTAGAGTGATGCATCTGCTTTCTCCAAGGCTTTGGGGACCCTTTATGGGAAAAATCAGTGATGCACCCAAAGGGCCCAAGTTGCCCCAAAGCATTTATTGTTTGCCTGCAGCCAGGTCCAAGCTCCCATAGTCCTAGCATAGGAGCTGGAATGATTCTCCTGGTGCCATCCAGATAGCTGAAAACTACCCCGGTATGTATCTGAGGGCACCCACAGTGGTTGTAGCCCAAGACTAACATGTTGGCTAAAATAATAAAAAGTCATATTAACCCCAAGCCGAGAACTGTACCCAATACTGAACTGATTAATGGAAACAATAGTTAGCCGGACTACCCCTTTAAAAGCTAGACTTACTGGCTATAGTCCTGTAAGCTTTATATAAGGAGACATTAGATTACTTCGCACGGATGTGTCACCCATTTTCACAATACAAATATCATAAGTAGATCTCTTGAACCTGTTGAGGCTGGTATACTTACTTGGATAATCCATGGTTGTATAGTAGCCTTTTGTAAATGTACCCGCTTCTAGCTGGGCACTTAAACCACTCAGCCTAATATTAGGAGTATACAGCTGGCATAAATTATCATCGTAAGTACAACAACCTCAACAGGTCTAAGATCTATTTATTGATACATGTAGCTTAAATTGTTATGACAGATTTCATTAACTAATTGCAAAATATTGTAATGAGCCCGGACTCCGCCATAATTATAGGGCCCATAGGTCCTGCAGAAGACCACCCCCTTGGGAGGTGACTTTACAGCAATTAATAATAATAATCTTTATTTTTATATAGTGCTAACATATTCCGCAGTGCTTTACAGTTTGCACACATTATCATCACTGTCCCCGATGGGGCTCACAATCTAAATTCCCTGTTAGTATGTCTTTAGAATTCTTTATCACCAGGGTCCATTACTTATGGCAGGAAGCAAACATCACCTGTTATCCCTGATCGTTGACCTGTTCGGCACATATGATGCTATAATAGTAGACATAGATGGAATTAATGATCTGGGGGCCCCACAAGCCTCAGTCACACTGTGTAATGGGATGTGTGATCATATTATCCATGCATCACATCCCACTGTGGCTCCAGCTTAGAATCATAGAATTGTAGAGTTGGAAGGGACCTCCTGGGCCATCTGGTCCAACCCCCTGCTCAAAGCAGGATTCGCTAAATCATCCCAGTCAGATGTCTGTCCAGCCTCTGTTTGAAGACTTCCATTGAAGGAGAACTCACCACTTCTCGTGGCAGCTTGTTCCACTCATTGATCACTCTGTCAAAAAGTTTTTTCTAATATCTAATCTGTGTCTCCTCCCATTCAGTTTCATCCCATTGCTTCTAGTCTTTCCTTGTGCAAATGAGAATAAAGTTGATCCTTCTACAATGTGACAGCCCTTTTTAGATATTTGTAGACAGCTATTAAGTCTCCTCTCAGTCTTCTCTTTTGCAAACTAAACAATCCCAAATCCTGCAACCTTTCCTCATAAGACAGGGTTTCCAGACCGGTCACCATTCTGGTTGCCCTTTTCTGAACTTGCTCCAGTTTGTTGATGTCTTTTTTAAAATGTGGTGCCCAAAACTGGACACAATATTCCAGATGAGGTCTGACCAAAGAGGAGTAGAGGGCAATAATGACTTCATGTGATCTAGACTGTATGCTTCTGTTAATACATCCTAGAATTGCATTTGCATTTTTGCTGCTGCATCACACTGTTGACTCATATTCAGTCTGTGATCTATTAGTATACCCAAGTCTTTTTCACATGTGCTGTTGCTTAGCCCTATTCCTCCCATTCTGTATATGCTTTTTTCATTTTTATTGCCCAGATGTAGTACTTTGCATTTTTCCCTGTTAAAAACCATTCTGTTAGTTGCTGCCCACTTCTCCAGTTTATTTATATCTTTTTGAATCCTCTCTCTCTCTTCTCTAGTATTAGCTATCCCTCCTAGCTTTGTGTCATCAGCAAATTTAATCAGTTTGCCCTCAATTCCTTCATCTAAATCGTTGATAAAGATGTTGAACAATACAGGGCCCAGGACAGAGCCCTGTGGTACCCCACTTGAGACATTCTTCCAACTGGATGTGCAGCCATTTACGACCACTCTTTGGGTCCGATCACTAAGCCAGTTATGAATCCACCTAACAGTTGCCTTGTCCATTCCATACTTAGTCATTTTTTCAATAAGGATTGTATGAGATACTTTGTCAAATGCTTTGCTGAAGTCAAGATATACTATATCTACAGCATTTCCTTTATCCACCCATCAGTGATTCCGTCATAGAAGGAAATTAAGTTAGTCTGACATGACTTATTAGTTACAAACCCATGCTGACTCCGGTTAATCACTTCATTCTTATCCAGGTATTGACATACATGTTGTTTAATAATTTGTTCAAAGATCTTTCCTGGTGTAGAAGTCAGACTCACCGGCCTATAGTTCCCTGGGTCCACCTTCTTCCCCTTTTTGAAGATAGGAACAACATTTGCTCTTCTCCAGTCTTCTGGGACTTCTCCTGTTCTCCAAGAATTTTCAAAGATTATGGAGAGGGGTTCAAAAATTTCTTCTGCTATCTCCTTCAGTACTCTGGGGTGTAATTCATCTGGACCTGGAGACTTGGATTCATTTAGGTTAGCTAAGTGTTTCCTCACTATCTTTCTGTTTGACCTGAGCCCATAAACTGAAGATTAGCTGCAAATCCATAATAGAGGAGACCCCTAACATCAGTCCATGAAGTACTCCTACACGTGCCCCAGGTAGGACTGGCTGGCTTCTCCATTCATGGTCATCGCTCCCACCTGGTGATAAGATTGATGACTTATAGCCATTATGCATCTTGGAGTAAAAAATTGTCTAAATCCACTAATTTTGTGGGCACTGACATCCTGTCTAAACTTTAGAGGAGACTTTCAATGCTACCCCCCAACAGATGGTGTTGAAGACAAAATGACTGGGCATGTTGATTTTCACTGCCTGGTCATTTTGCTGTCAGAGCTGTTCGGCAGCAGATTACTCTATCCTCCCCATTAAAACACTGAAGCGAGTTTTCATGTTTATGGGGGAGATTTGGCTATCTTCTAAATGATTATTGGGCAATAGGGGTCAACCACCTATTCAAAGAATCGCTGGGGGTCCGACCACTCATTCACAAGATCGATGCTCTAAAATGCCCCATCAGGAAGGAGCAGGAGTCGCACATGTGCAGTTCCACTCCATTCATTGTATACGGCAGAGATAGCAAAGTAAAACTGTTTGTCAGGGACTGCCGGAGGTAACAAAACAAGTGTAGTCAGCTATCCCCACCATAGATCATGAGTGGAATAGAGCAGAGGCCACACTTGTGCACCGCTGCTCCAAAGGGGCAATGTATAGCCCCATTCACAGGATGAGAGGGGGTCTCAGTACTTGTTCAGGATGTTATTACCTATTCCAGTCTGCAGTAACCTTGCCGAACGAATACTGGGACCCTCTCCGTTCCCGAGAATGGGGCTCCAGAATGCCCCTTTGAAGTAGAGCAAAGGCCGCGCATGCGCAGCTCCATTCATTGTCTATGACGGAGATAGCACAGTTGTTTTGCTGCCTCCGACGATGAATGGAGTTGAGCTGCACATGTGCAGCCTTCGCGCTATTCCTAAGGGGCATTTTAGTGGCCAATTTTCAGAACTGGAGGGGTCTCTGTTCACTCAGCAAGTTATTACCCTTTCCAAGTTCTGAATATTTCTTTCATTCTATTGAGAAACGTTGGTAGTCGCTGCAGTTCCCCTTTTATTACATGATGCCAGATGTGTCCAAACTTTAGATGCCCATTATTTAAATCGCACCGATCTAGAAGTTTCTGTCCTTTCAACTTCAGGTTTCACCCCTTAGGCTACTTTCACATTAGCGTTTTTTTAGTGCAGCGCATCGTGCGCAATAGAAACACACGCAAAAAACGCATCATGCGTTTTTGCATGCATTTGCGTTTATGCGCATTCGTTCTCTAGGGCTTAAAACCAGTGTCTACACATTTTTACGCCAAAAACGCATGCGCACTAAAATGCAGACAAACGCATATCCATGTGCACGCCTGCGTTCCCATAGACTGTAATGCGTTATTTTGTCGCATTCTGTGTGCAAGCATTTTGACGCCTGTCGGCGGACCCAAAAATGCAACAGGTTGCGTGTGGCGCGCCTAGACGCACACGACGAAAAACGCATGCGCACGAAAACGCATACGAATGCGTGCAAACGCAAGACCATGCGCCCATGTTAAACATAGGGGCGCATGCGACCAATAGCGCACGATGTGAAACCAGCCTTAATGTGGATATTTTTTTTCTATAGTTTTTCTTTTTATACAGATGGTCATTTCATACTTTTTGGAATAGGAAAAATATATTTTTGTACCTTTTTAACCAGTAGCTAAATGTATAATTTGAGAATCCTCAATGGTTGATCCCTTTTAATGGAAAACATTTTTCAGGACAGCCAATAAAGGTATCACTCGGAGAATACTTTTGTCATCGTTGGGCATAAAAGTATTCACATCAATGGTAACTGGACAAAATAGTGAGCGCTCTTCATCAGGCCAAATATCTACCCGAAAAGTGTCGCAAACTCCATATTTGATACCTTTTAATGGCGAACTGAAAAGATGGTATCAACCACTGAGGCCTCAAATCTTAATATTTGCTTTAGTTTTCGGGAATCACATTGTGCCGTATCGGTGATTCTGGTGGTCAATAAACTTCTCATCCGTATGTTTTTGGGCGAAGCTGGTTCAGGAGTATGCAGGGGCGGGTGGGTGAGGGGAAAGGGGGCACTGAGACCCGCTTTATGTCAGACTTGATGGCTTGCCCATTCTCTACCCCCCTCCGCTCCCTTTTTAATGAACTGCATCTTGAGTGGTTTACAAACAGCTCTGTCTCCCCTGCAGTTAAACCTTTGTGCCTTGAGAAACAGCAGAGCGAGGGGGACGAGCGTGGCTCCGATTACAGCCCCTACTCCAATGGGAGGCGAGGGGCAGCGGATGGAGGGGGTCCTTCCCCTGACCTGGAGCAGCCTGATTCAGTCCCTGGCGACTGAGTGTTGAGCTGTGAGTAATGTCTTACTGCAGGATGTTACTCCAGGCCCCGGGGGTTAACCCTTCTCCTGCTGCAGGCTATAAAATGGCTCGCTTTTGTCCGGCGAGGAGCTCCAATTTCGTTTTTTTGAAAGAACGCGCACTATAAACTATATTTTTAATATATTTATTTTTCAATATTTTTTTCTTTTTAATTTTTATGACCCCATCACCGTGCAGGGCCTTTTTTTTTTTTTTTTTTTTTTTTTAGAGATGAGTTGTGGTTTTTAGTGACACCATTCATTTTTACCATTTAAAGTACTGAAAAAAATGTAGAAAAAAAAATTCCACCACTGTTTTTTTTAATGGTAGCATGATTTTTCAGGTCTGCACAAATACGCCAATACCAAATTTATACGCTTTATTTTTATTATTTTAGTGTAGTGGCAAAAAAAAAAAAAAATCAGAACTTTGGCGATACAAACCTAATTTTTTTTTTTTTTACATTTTCTGATTTATTTTTTTTTATTGCTGTAGCTCTGTATGTTACCCCTTCTCATGTGCAGCACCATGGAACCAATGGTGCTTTATAAATAAATAATAATAGCTCGGGGGGGGCTTTTTTTTTTTTTGTTTTTTTGTGTGACCAGTTGGAGTTTTATCGATATTATTTTGGATTACACACGATAGAATTTTTATTGCTTTTTTTGCATTTTTTTTCTGGAAGAATGCAGTGAACAATGAAGGGTAATTCTAGCGTTTCAATCTTTTTTTATTCTATTTTTTTGGGGGGAAGCATTTACCATACAGTTTACCGAATTTCATTTTTTTTTTTTATAAATTGATTTTTCTCTTTTTTTGGTCCCTTTATTTTCCATATACTTCAAATACTTCAATACTAACTATGGTATTGCAGTATATAGTAAAAATGAAGCCCCCCTGAGCCCGCTCCATACCCCTGTACTGTGTGGGTGTAAGGGGCTGATACTGATGAAGATGCTCATGGTCTAAATAGAGAAAAGGCAAATTTATCAAAACAGTCCTTGTTGTCCGTAGCAACCAATCACGGTGCAGCTTTCATTACACCACAGCAGTTTCAGAGATGTAAGCTGAGTGCTGATTGGTTGCTATGGGCAACAGGGCCTGCTCTTCTTACACAGCCTTACCTGCTGAGGCCTAGTCAGTGGATGTGGTGTCCATGGTTGCACAATGGTAGAAAATCCTTATGTTGTGTCTGGCAGAAAACTGTGGCAGGCTGATAAGAGATTGTATACACAAGATAAACTAAGTGTCATACACAGCAGTCTATATACATAAACCAGAGAGCAGGGAGTGCAGCCCGGACGGCACAGGATCGCTGGCAGTGCCAGGCTCGCACAGTCACGTGTGCACAGTTCTATATGTATACACAGATTTATAGAATTTATAAAATTGCAATCTGAAAAATAGACAAAAACAAAATATCTGGACACTAATTCACAATGTGCAAGAGAGCCCCTGCTGTGCCATAGGGCCCCCCCTGCTGTGCCATAGGGCCCCCCCCTGCTGTGCCATAGGGGCCCCCCCTGCAGTGCCATAGGGCCCCCCCCTGCTGTGCCATAGGGCCCCCCCCTGCTGTGCCATAGGGCCCCCCCCTGCTGTGCCATAGGGCCCCTGCTGTGCCATAGGGCCCCCCGCTGTGCCATAGGGGCCCCCGGCTGTGCCATAGGGCCCCCCGCTGTACCATACGGCCCCCCCGCTGTACCATACGGCCCCCCCGCTGTACCATACGGCCCCCCATACTCATCATTTAGTTGCACAGCGCCATAGAATAGGTTGCCACTGCATGAGCAATGGAGATAAATTCCAAATGTGTTTTTTGTTTTTAAACCTTATATGGTAGGGGGATCATTGGGCCTTTCAGGTACCAGGTTTCTACATACTATTGTACAATCTGCCCCATTGATGATTTTTTTTTTTTTAACTATAGAAATATATGAGATGCATCAACAATAAAAACTAAAAATTACACTGCTCACCATCTTTTGCACCCAAGTCCTGGGGTCCAGAGGTTTTCTTATGCATCATCAACTGGTACAATCAGTCCTTGAGGAGTAAAGTGGTGTAATCAGTCATACAGCAAAAAAAAAAAATGCAAACGTGGCCAGTGTTTCACTGCAAGGGGCCAAGGAGGTACCTTTTTTATGCTCCCACCACCATAAAGGTGTGCTGTCATATAGTGTACAAATAACCATACCACACAGGGTCTTATTCTAAGCATTGTACAGCATGGTGCCGAAATAATGGAGTCATACTGTGGTTAAAAAACACCGCCATACACGGCCTTTTACAGCAAAAATATACTCAAAGCTTCATTTAAGGTCAGCTGGGGTGTCACATCAACAGGGGTGGCTGCAGAGACCTCTATAACCATCCCATCAGCAGGGGTGGCTGCAGAGACCTCTATAACCATCCCATCAGCAGGGGTGGCTGCAGAGACCTCTATAGCCATCCCATCCGCAGAGGTGGCTGCAGAGACCTATATAACCATCCCATCAGCAGGGGTGGCTGCAGAGACCTCTATAGCCATCCCATCAGCAGAGGTGGCTGCAGAGACCTCTATAACCATCCCATCAGCAGGGGTGGCTGCAGAGACCTCTATAACCATCCCATCAGCAGAGGTGGCTGCAGAGACCTCTATAACCATCCCATCAGCAGGGGTGGCTGCAGAGACCTCTATAACCATCCCATCAGCAGAGGTGGCTGCAGAGACCTCTATAACCATCACATCAACAGGGGTGGCTGCAGAGACCTCTATAACCATCCCATCAGCAGGGGTGGCTGCAGAGACATCTATAACCATCCCATCAGCAGGGGTGGCTGCAGAGACCTCTATAACCATCCCATCAGCAGAGGTGGCTGCAGAGACCTCTATAACCATCCCATCAGCAGGGGTGGCTGCAGAGACCTCTATAGCCATCCCATCAGCAGAGGTGGCTGCAGAGACCTCTATAGCCATCCCATCAGCAGAGGTGGCTGCAGAGACCTCTATAACCATCCCATCAGCAGAGGTGGCTGCAGAGACCTCTATAACCATCCCATCAGCAGAGGTGGCTGCAGAGACCTCTATAACCATCCCATCAGCAGAGGTGGCTGCAGAGACCTCTATAACCATCCCATCAGCAGGGGTGGCTGCAGAGACCTCTATAGCCATCCCATCAGCAGAGGTGGCTGCAGAGACCTCTATAACCATCCCATCAGCAGAGGTGGCTGCAGAGACCTCTATAACCATCCCATCAGCAGGGGTGGCTGCAGAGACCTCTATAACCATCCCATCAGCAGGGGTGGCTGCAGAGACCTCTATAACCATCCCATCAGCAGGGGTGGCTGCAGAGACCTCTATAACCATCCCATCAGCAGGGGTGGCTGCAGAGACCTCTGTAAGGATGGGATCACACATGCGAGGAATACGGCCGAGTCTCGCATGTTAATTCCTCGCACTGCCGCCGGCACTTGGGAGCAGAACATGCGGCTCCATGTATTGCTATACGGCTGCACGCTCCGCTCCCGAGTGCAGGCGGCAGTGCCGGCGTATTAACATGCGAGACTCGGCTGTATTCCTCGCATGTGTGATCACGGCGTAACCTTCCTATCAGCGGGGATGGCAGCAGAGACTTCCTTAACCATTACAATCAGCTGGGGTGGCAGCAGAGACATCTGTATCCAATCCATGAGCAAAGGTGGCTGCAATTACCTCTGCAACCACCCTATCAGCAGAGGAGGCAGCAGAGACCTCTGTAACCATCCCATTAGCAGGGGTGGCAGCAGAGACCTCTGTAACCATCCCCATCAGCAGGGATGGCAGCAGAGACCTCTGCAACCACCCTATCAGCAGAGGAGGCAGCAGAGACCTCTAACCATCCCATCAGCAGGGGTGGCAGCAGAGACCTCTGCAACCACCCTATCAGCAGAGGAGGCAGCAGAGACCTCTGTAACCATCCCATCAGCAGGGGATGGAGCAGACATCTCTGTAAACATGAGCAGGGGTGGCAGAAGACAACTGTAACCATCCCATCAGCAGGGGTGGCAGCAGAGACCTCTGTAACCATCCCCATCAGCAGAGGTGGCTGCAGAGACATCTGTAACCATTTCATGAGCAAAGGTGGCTGCAATTACCTCTGCACCCACTCTATCAGCAGGAGAGGCAGCAGAGACCTCTTTAACCACATTGGTTACCACCATGCTAAAGCCACCCCTGGATCCGATTCTATATGGGTCCAAAATGTTAAGAGAACTTGAATATAGAAAAATAATGAAACTCATATACGCCATACAAGTTGCCCGTCACACTCCCCCCTCACACACTGCTCCATTTTATGGTTTCATCAATTTCAATGACGTCGATATTTGTTAGTGACATCAGAAGCATTCCACGGCAGCAGCCGACAGGTGCTCCTAAACAAAAGCTGCCAAATGTTCCCAAAAAATGGCGATCAATGACCTCTGCAGAAGGCCTGGCCCGGCACGCACGGCTCTCTATTCATAGCCATGATTGTCTTCATTTGTACTTACACCTGGTGAGAAAATTCCAGCCCTCGTCAATATGCAAATGACAGAGTGATAATTGTGGCCATGTGTGGGAGCAACAGTCTTGCTCCTTGTCACAGAATTTGCATTTCTATTCACTAAAATCAATGAATAGTTTTTTTCTGAATGCACGTCCGGGGCACGGTCCTGTAATTGTTCCTTAGATTAGTTTTTCTAATTAAAAAACAATCATAAAAGGGAGGTAGGGGAGCAGATGATATGTCAGGTCAGAAACCTCTGGATTGGATGGAATTATCGGCACGGTCTAGGATGCACCTTTTCGAAAAATCAGAGTCCATATTTTACTACATATACTCGTCTAAGGATGGAAAAGTCTAGTATCAAGGGGCAAAAAAGAAGCAAAAGTATCAGCCCTTAATTTGCCCAGTTGGGAATAACTCTTTATCCACAAAATAGGTTATTATTTATTGATGGAGGTCCGAGCTCGGGGCAACTCAGAGCCCAGTTCTTAAAATCCTTGATGATCCCATTAAAATGGAGCACTGTGACTGTCAGCGATAGCAAAATCTTTTACAGGAGTCCCATAGACAATCAATGGAGTGGTGGCGCTTCCAGTTTTATGGGGACTTTTCAGATTTGGCGCAAGCTCAGCAAGATGGAAAAAGAACCCAAAAAGTCTTTTATAATGTATAATGATCAAAATTTGCGTAGGAATTTTTGCAGCAGCCGATGATCTATCATAGCAGAGAAGCTAATTCCAAAGAGCTACGATCTCCATAATAGCTAGGACCACACTTTGATCTCCAGGTTGCACGCCCCATATGAGTTCAGGAAGAGGAATGAACACGGCCATGTTTAATAATCGCTCAAATTAAGAGTCTGCTCACACAGAAGGTGGCAAGCAATGACCCCATAAAAGAGGTCCTGCGGAGCAGACCCCACACACTTTGTTCTGTGTCGCAATGCAGCAAAATAATTTATGTCCTATCCTAATCTTCCGGTGAAAGTTAAAAAAAAAAAAAAAAAAAACTAACTACACCACAATGAAGAATATTAAACACAGTAATTGGAGGGTAGGTTTTAGCTATTATTTTAGTTTTGATTCTCTAACAAGTAGTGTGAGTTATGGAGGGCAAATGAGCAGAATTGGAAAGAACAATGGCACGCAGAGTTTGAAAGAACTCCAAATTTTTCCAGCTGGAGCATTATCCAGTAAAGAAACAAAAGTGAAGGGTTTTGAAGATTTCTCAATAGGGCGTATGATCGTGTCTGACAGAGTGACTCATGCGGTTAGAGAGAATATGTAGAAGCCCTGAGGGTTTAAAGGTCCAATGTTCAACCAAAACTGCTTACTGTCACTCCAAGGTATGAAAAGATGGCTGCAAAGGAATCATACATTGCTGGAGGGCGTAAGGGCGAAGGGAGTGTGCAAAATGGCATCTTGTACTATAAAATCTGGATGAAACGTTTTAGGCTGTGTTCACTTCTGTGTTGGAGGCTTATTTGTAGATTCTAAACACCACGACAGAAGGCCGTTATAGTCAATAGGGTCTGTCAGACTCTGGTGACGTCTGTCATTTTTGGACTTTTGCTACTGTACATCATAATATTGGCCCGCTTACTCTTCACTTTGCATGTGTTTTAGGTTGTCTTTACTTCCATAATAGAGGCTTAGAGAAATATGACCGTCGGCCATTATAGTCAATAGATGCTGCCGGTGTCCCGTCATTTTCTTTCTTTTGCTGGATCACAGAAGTGACACTTCCCTTCTACAGCCGATGTGAACAGAGCGGTAGACATTCAAGGATCTCCCCGATGAATGGTCATGGAGCTTAAAGCCTGGAAAACATTTGCATCCTTTGAGGACAACCTATGATGCTCTACAGCAATGGTCTCCTGCCCGAGGCGCTCCGATTATTGGAAACCACAACTCTGAGCATGTCCTGAGAGCCACTGTTTCATCACCGAACATTATGGTGTAGAATTACCTTCCAATTTCAATCCAGACAAATTTCCAAGTCTCAGCTCAAGAAGTGAAAAGCAACCAATGAAAAAAATCCAAAAAAGCTCCTTTATATTGGTGCAAATGGTCTTCACAGTTACTTCAATTTTCCATCTCGTATTTTGAAAACATTTCTTAGGAAAAAGTAGAATATCTAATAATTACATTGGAAAACTAAGATGGCGGCCATTCCATGCAATCCATTACATAATTCATTCCAATAGTGTGTCACAGGAATGAGACCTAGTGATCTAGGGGTGCATACAATTGCTTCTGAGGCCAAATACAATGGGTGGGCATGTGGCCACATCAATAATGAGTTGCGATTTTTGGACTGGTGGGCATCCTAATCTTGTTTAGCCCTTGCCGTATACAACAGATAGCGGATTTGGAATAACGAGTGCCATATATATTTGTTTCGGCAGGAAATGTACAGAATTCGAGCCAACTCATGGCCATCAGCCTGATCAATTCTACAAAGAGCAGCCTCAACCATGTTTTTATTCAGATTATTCTAAAAACCATTTTGCAATTTTCCTTAAAAATCTGGGATGGTCTCCAAGAAGCTCAGGATGAACTGATCCAAGTCCAATTCCAGGGTTATAAAACGGTCAAGTAAGAACTGCAGTTTACAAGAGGTGAACTTTGGCTGTATCCGCAGACGGCATTGACTGGCAGCTACTGCCAATAAGACCAGAACCTCATGGGCGATAATGTCAAGGCGTTGGGAGTTAGAGCCATGATCTTTTTGGTTTCCCAACTCTTGCTTTTCAACAGTAGTTTGGAGGAACATATAACGTGTGCTATTTCCTTACAGATCTTGAGGCCTACATCTGGGGAAACGCCAACCAGTGTCAAAGGAACACGGTGGTTTAACAAAACCTGTGTTCAGTACCACTGACCTGTGACTAGAGCCCACTGTTAGATCATGGCCATCTGTCCTCACTCTGTATTTGTGCCATGCAACGTTTCCACCCGGAGACCCACTTCAATCACGATGCAGATGGGTGTGACTGCCATAATTCCCATTTGTGCCAGAATTGGGTTCTAGCTAAAAAAGATATTGTTCCCTTTACAATAAGTGGGTGCAAATAATCCCCATACAAATATCACTGAGTACAGGCTTCTCTTTAGGGGATATAGCGGCATACAACATGCTTGGTGGCATGGCTGCACTCTGCGGTAGAGCACATATGCAGTCCACAGAGCCATACTACAGCTTCCATGGGGGTGTATGTGGCTGCAACAGAACTTTTTTGTACCTCCGATTGTATATGGAGGGAAATCTGCATAAATCAGACAGAAAAATCTGGCAGCATTCTCCAGTGGACGTCGTTATCTAAGGAGCAATGCTTCCAAGAAAGAATATCTTCTTCCACACGGGAGTATGTATGGAGGCTGTACAGACCCAAACTATGGAGGTACACATGCTCTATACCCGCCTACATAACAACCCCTGTAAGAATAACTGGTAGGACAAGCACAAAATGCAGCAAACGACAATGTTAATACGTAAATATTTTATTTCAATGGCAAGAAAACAATACGTCGTTGTGACAAGTGGTATGCCGCCATCTCCCTGGACGGAAAGAGGCAAACGCAACGTGAGCGCGATGGTGACGAGAGTGAGACAATCACACGACTGCTATAAAAACAGAGGTCACACTCATGTTCTGATACAGAAACCCAGTGTTGCGCACACACGGTGGTGATGGGGAAGGGGGGATGGGCGCCGCATTAGGGAGATTACTCCCCACCATCCGGCACCCTGAGAAACAACTAAACAGCTGTAACAGTAAAAAGGTAAACCGTCACAATACAGAATAACGGCGGAGTTCCTGTGTGCTTCATGTCTGCCCGACATCTGGACTTAGAGTGGACGCATTACCCAACTTGGTGGAGGCAGCCATTTTGTGGGTCATAATAAATCAAGTTCATATTTTAACCCCTTTTCACTGCAACCAATTTTTGTATTTTCCTTAAACTTCTGCCTTAAAGCCATATTATATTATTGCTAGGAGAGCTGTTTTGAACGTCGCCAGTGTTTTCTTTTGCTATATGTTATTATAAGGCTTAAAATATTAATACAAAATAATAGTTTAAAAAAAAAAAAAAAAAAAAAGGACTGTTTTTGCATGTTGTGTTAGGGCTTGTTTGCTTTTGTATTTTTTGCAGAAAGAATTTGAGATTTAATTGGCACCATTTCGAGGTACGCATGGCATCCTGATCCCTTTTTGCTCCATTTGTAACATTTTTGCTCCATGGAGCTTTTTGCTCCATTTGGAAGTAAGGCGACTATAAAAGTGGAGTCTTAATGTCATTTAACATGTAGGTAATTTCGAGATATTTTGAAATTTCAGGCTTTATTTCAAATACATTTTTTGCATGAAATTTGCATATAACAATTTTTACAATCCCAGGAGAGGACTCTCTCTTGTCCGGCAGTTAGAGTTGGGAGTCAGCTGTATAATACAACCGAGAAGAGAAGTTCATCACTCTCAGTACAGCGGCGTAGGGACGGCTGCTCATCAACTGGGAGGGCCTGCCAAAAAATAGTCCATCAATGTAAAATCCACAAAAAAGTTCCTTTAAAGGGAACATTCATTGCCCACTGTTATATCGTGCATGCGCCGTTGTGAATCTGAACTAAGTTCACACATGTATGGTATGATTTCACACATACAGTTGTGGCCAAAAGTATTGACACCCCTGCAATTCTGTCAGATAATACTCAGTTTCTTCCTGAAAATGATTGGAAACACAAATTCTTTGGTATTATTATCTTCATTTAATTTGTCTTAAATGAAAAAACACAAAAAGAATTGTCCTAAAGCCAAATTGGATATAATTCCACACCAAACATAAAGAGGGTGGACAAAAGTATTGGCACTGTTCGAAACATCATGTGATGCTTCTCTAATTTGTGTAATTAGCAGCACCTGTAACTTACCTGTGGCACCTAACAGGTGTTGGCAATAACTAAATCACACTTGCAGCCAGTTGACATGGATTAAAGTTGACTCAACCTGTGTCCTTGTGTGTACCACATTGAGCATGGAGAAAAGAAAGAAGACCAAAGAACTGTCTGAGGACTTGAGAAACCAAATTGTGAGGAAGCATGAGCAATCTCAAGTCTACAAGTCCATCTCCAAAGACCTGAATGTTCCTGTGTCTACCGTGCGCAGTGTCATCAAGAAGTTTAAAGCCCATGGCACTGTGGCTAACCTCCCTAGATGTGGACGGAAAAGAAAAATTGACAAGAGATTTCAACGCAAGATTGTGCGGATGTTGGATAAAGAACCTCGACTAACATCCAAACAAGTTCAAGCTGCCCTGCAGTCCGAGGGTACAACAGTGTCAACCCGTACTATCCGTCGGCGTCTGAATGAAAAGGGACAGTATGGTAGGAGACCCAGGAAGACCCCAGTTCTTACCCCGAGACATAAAAAAGCCAGGCAGGAGTTTGCCAAAACTTACCTGAAAAAGCCTAAAACGTTTTGGAAGAATGTTCTCTGGTCAGATGAGACAAAAGTAGAGCTTTTTGGGCAAAGGCATCAACAGAGTTTACAGGAGAAAAAAAAAGAGGCATTCAAAGAAAAGAACACGGTCCCTACAGTCAAACATGGCGGAGGTTCCCTGATGTTTTGGGGTTGCTTTGCTGCCTCTGGCACTGGACTGCTTGACCGTGTGCATGGCATTATGAAGTCTGAAGACTACCAACAAATTTTGCAGCATAATGTAGGGCCCAGTGTGAGAAAGCTGGGTCTCCCTCAGAGGTCATGGGTCTTCCAGCAGGACAATGACCCAAAACACACTTACAAAAGCACTAGAAAATGGTTTGAGAGAAAGCACTGGAGACTTCTAAGGTGGCCAGCAATGAGTCCAGACCTGAATCCCATAGAACACCTGTGGAGAGATCTAAAAATGGCAGTTTGGAGAAGGCACCCTTCTAATATCAGGGACCTGGAGCAGTTTGCCAAAGAAGAATGGTCTAAAATTCCAGCAGAGCATTGTAAGAAACTCACTGATGGTTACCGGAAGCGGTTGGTCGCAGTTATTTTGGCTAAAGGTTGTGCAACCAAGTATTAGGCTGAGGGTGCCAATACTTTTGTCTGGCCCATTTTTGGAGTTTTGTGTGAAATGATCAAGGTTTTGCTTTTTGCTTCATTCTCTTTGGTGTTTTTTTCATTTAAGACAAATTAAATGAAGATAATACCAAAGAATTTGTGTTTGCAATCATTTTCAGGAAGAAACTGAGTATTATCTGACAGAATTGCAGGGGTGTCAATACTTTTGGCCACAACTGAACCTGGTGTAAGTTCGCACATGCGCGGCATAAGTTTGTACGTGTTGCTGTGTGGCAAGGCTAAAGGAGGACAATGAAAAGCTCCATTAAAGGGGGTTTCATTCATTACCCACTTTTAGCCCAGCTTCACAGCGGCCATTTATACGTTTGCTTTTGCGCTCCTGGTCGGCCAGGATCCGTCACATAGGTGCTATACAATTGGCCAAGTGATGTGGTGAGGACTCAGACTGCCGAGACTGGGAGCGAGTGCAAGCGTACCTGCTGGGTTGGTCTACTGGAAGCCCCAATTTGAAGAAGACCCTCGCCCTGACAGATTCTCGTGGGTAATGGAGATCAGTGCAGCGTGCGCTAGCCTTTTCATATACCGTACTTTATTGTCTATAGTTGTGATCTAGCTCTTCTTCAAAAATGGCTTTCACCATTTTGCCTCTTTGTTACTTCTAAATAATGACCTTATGTTTTCCCACAAAATGGCTCCCCTTTTTTTTTTGTGGGCAACAAGTACATACGAATACTATGATATCCGTGGGTATTTACCCTGTAATGTGTAATAAAAGCGACAGTCATATTTTCTCATTAAAATAGAATACAATATAATATATACTTTTCTTTAATATCCATGACAATTAGATTTTCTAAAAATTACATAAAACCATGTTGTTCTAGTGCATCGGCCACCATACTGGGACCGCAGTTGCCCATAGCAACCAATCAGATCTCCTCATACACCATGAATCCTGTACTGCTTAAATGAAAGCTGCAATCTGATTGGTTGCTATGGGCAAGTCTCTCCTTGGCGACAGTACTAGTTTGGGGCCTACAATATGGCCAAAGCATGACGGTGTTTATAACAGATCGCAGTCAGAAAGGCAAGAAGAAATTAAAACAGTGGCCCATAGTAACCAATCAGAAGACGTCTTTCATTTTCTACGTTACACTGAACTCGCCATCTTTAGATATGTGGCACCTAGTGTGCTGCCAAACATCGAGGTCCACATATCTTCACCGTCCCTCCATGCCTCGCTCTATCCCAACTCCCATAGGTGCTGGGGTATAAGAGATCTCCACAGGTACCAAAACAGAGGTCGGCAATTTCGGGATGTTTTAGCACCGCTCCAACATAAGACAACCCCTAGACACCCATTTGTGAATAAGGTTTGTATAGAACCCACCTGTCATCTCAGGATATTCCTGAATTTACCAGGACCGTTTCCAAAAAATCGTGACCGTCCCAGGAAAACCAGTAATTGTTGAAAAAAAATATGCGTCTCCACCTTTTCCATGACAGTTGGGCACTATGGGGTTACACAGGAAAAATGGCAAGGTTAAAACGGGGCACGGTCAATGTAAACCCCAGGGGGGCATTCCCGCGAAAGATGGGTCATAAACGCCAGCCGAAATGTTGGTGACTGGTCGGGTGCTATGGGCTACACCGCCTCTTTGCTTCCCTAAACCAATATAAGCCCTGGAAGTTTGCGTACTTCAGGTTTTTGCTCAGTAGTGTCCTCACAGAGACACAAAATACTGAAAAAGAACACAAACCACTATATATAAAAAAAAAAAGCATTTTCGGTCTGTCTGGCCATGAAACGCACAAATTTTGGCGAGCTGTCATGTAATCTGCTTGCAGACGTTGAACATTCAGGTCTCGATGCACTTAATTCTGCGCACAGCAGACATATTGCTTGGAGTTTGTGCACTTTAATGGTAAAAGGACGGAGGCGGCGATCCAAAAAAAAAAAAGGAGCAATTTCCGTTTGTATCCAGATCCATCCGTGATCCTGGAGACTGACAGCAATTTGCTTTCACCCCTATAACATACCTGTGATTGTCGAGCAACAGAGATCGGGGAGAATAAAGTCAGTGGAGTTGATCGGGATACGGTCGTGTCGCTCCGCGCTCAGAGGCTTCGGTCTGATCGCAGTACAAAATGATGAATTAAAACATTAATAAAAAAGAAATAAGTTAAATAAAACAACTAAAATCACACTGAACACGACGTCTCGGTGAGAGGAAATACACAACACGGCCGCTACGCTGGCAGCCTTATAACAAGCCCATAAAACCACTCGCATCGAAGGCCGCCATTTTCTGAGCCGATGCATGCAGTCAGTCACTACACGGCTGAAGCCACACTTTGGATGAGCGATAGTCCTTGTGATGGGGTCTCCCAACATAAAGAGCTTCAAAATGGCAGGAGTAAGCAAAATGGATAAAAAGTATGAACCAGGGTCGACAGAACGATACCGGCCAGTGACGCTGAACACCAAGCAATGGCTTACACCACAATGACGTTACGATCCAGTGTAAACGCTTGAACAACATCTCGGACATAAACGAGTCGCACATTTTATATACAAAAGAAAAAAAATTCCTACTGCTCCAATTCACAACAAGTCTACTGATACCAGGTCGATAAACACAATAGTATCTGCGGAAAAGGGAGGACTCGCTGTTCCACGACATGTACATATGTATATACATTTCTACACGGCACACGACTAATGTGGATTAAAAAAAAAAAAAAAAAGCGTAAAATAATTAAAAACAATAAAAACAACCCCACAGATGCATCTTTACAGAGAAAGAATAAAAAAAAAAAAATCGATAAGAGCCATCGAACGAGAGGTGAACATCAAAAACGCATGTAAACTAGCCCCGGCTGCGGAGACCATATGTGCAAGATCAGGGCAGTCGTGTGCCCTAGGGGATCCCAGAGGAATCCTTAGAAATGACCAGGAGGACAGCGCTGCCTACGGGCCCTAGATGGCTGGACACAAAAATACAGCTACAGTGGGGGCCAAGCACAGTGAGCAGGTCGCTAGAGGAGGAAGTCTTTACCATGGAAGCATATTGCAAAGGGGAAGGAATTACTTAAGTTAGAGCCATAGTCTCTGTAGGTCGTCCACAGCTTGCGGGGTCATGATGGCGCCCCCATAGCGGGTAAGGGCTCCGTACGTGCCGGGAGCAAGAAGCTAGTGGTTCCAGCAAGTGTCGAGTCCACCTGGCGGGGTTTCCAGGAGATGGACAGTAAGGCTTCCTGTAAGTTAGATGAGGGGTGAGAAAGGTGAAGGTTTTCCCCCCAGAAGAGGGGATAAGGAAGTTTAGGATTTTTTTTTTTTCAAAAGCAAATAAACGTTTTTTGTGGGGAAGAGTCCTCCTGTTACACGGCCGTTTCCTGATCCTCTCTCTGGATCATCTGATAGTGCTGCCTGTTCTCCAGGTATGCAGCAAGCTCCGAGTCCTTCGCCTTCTCGGCCCGATTTTTTGGAGTGTCTCCCTGAAATACAGATAGAATTTTTTTTATACTTTGTATTTTTTTTTTACTGCAGCGCTGTACACAGATTGTAATAAGTCACATCTTTCCATAACCTGGCTGCAACGCTCCTCTCCAGCACTAGGAGTAACACAGTGGGCGGATTTAGATGGGGGCAAAGTGGCTCACGCTGTTTGGCACATGTATAGACTGTCTGGACTAAAAGGTCATCATCCGTTAGTTGGCTTACTTTGGTCCACAAGGTTTCGCCATATTGTGGTGCGATTCCGGTGCTTGGGATCTCAATTGAGGCCAATCCCTTTCTCTGCCCGCTTTATGGTCGGCCATGCTCCTTGGTGAGGGAGTCTAACATAACATAAATGTGGAGCAAGGCAAGGAGACTTTTTTTTTTTGCTACAACTCGAGACAGACTTGTGGCCCATGTAGAAAATGAGGTCCACTGTATAAGGTTTGCCTGGAGCAACTATTCACGGAAATGGCAATGTCGGGCATCGGTAGGCTAGTGGAGGAGGAAACACAAGTATGTGACAGGCTCAGTTTTATCATTTCTCATCACCTTCGTGCCACGCTGCAGATGGTAACCACAGACACATCCAGGAGCCTCGCTCTTAGTTCTGGCCGCTGACCTGTCCTGTTCTCACTCATTACTGAGAAACAAAATGAGTCATCCCATTCCCAGAAATAGGGAAAACTTGGGGGAAGGACTGAAAGTGTCGGGACCTATGGTGTCTATGTGTGGACCAATAATGGCTGATCACCACAGTACTATGGACATTACAGGGTTAATCAGAGGTCGTTGGAGGGGATAATTGGTACCGGATGATCCCTATTAGGATAGGTTTTATTTTTTTTTGTGATGGGAAAGATTTTTTTGAGGAATAGAACATAAAAACCTCAACTTACTAATGCAGAATGGCTCTAAAATTATGTTCCAAGTCACTTAATTAATCTCTCTTTAATGGTCAAACACAATATTTTTATACAGACCCCTGCATAGACATACAGCTGAAATACTGCTCTTACTGCCTTCATACAGTCACCACTAGAGGGAGCTCCCTGCATACAAATGGGGGAGCTCCCTCTAGTGGTGGCTGGGCACCATAAGCTTAGATGTGGGTAGTGAGATACAATGTTAGCACCTTAAAGGAATCCCTAAGAATCTATCCACACTTTGTAGGTGCTTACTGTCCTTATAGATGTTTTTTTTAGACCCAAGCGGCATTGATACGTGTGCGACTATAGAGAACATCACTTTATTTTCAAACATCAGCAACATATAACTGGACTCTAAACATTGATCAGGTGTCTTGATATCTGTATTGCCGCCATAACATTTAATAACTTCCTATTCACAAAATGTAAAACGAAAAGGGAGCTTTCTTCTTTTAGGCAAAATTTAAATGCATCAAGGTGAAAGGGTCCAGGGTTAACCCTATCCTAACAACGCTGCCCCCAGATATTAAAGTAAGGCCGTGCAGAGCATGTCTCACTGCCCCATCATTAGAGGAGCCGTCTTAGGACCAGCCGGGGGAAGGAATGCACATTAAAACCTGCAGCTGCAGGGCAGGGGGGCAATCAGAGGGAGGGGGCGGCGAGGCTGCGGCAGCTGTCTGGAATTCCTCAACTTCTGTCTTATGCTAACAGACCCCCCCACCTCGCTCTATGGCCCCCTCCTCATCAGCTTCACACCCCTTGCCATTCCTGCTAGGCACCTCTGTATTTCCAGCTGTCTGGTGGGGACAAGGAAGGGTAGGGGGGGTAGAGGATTTAAGGCAGAGGGGTACAGCTGAACTCATAATAACCAGGCGCCCGTATGCAATTCCGAGCAGAGGAGCACACCTGTAATTCACAGGATCCAGAAGACATCGGATAAGAAAACCTGATTTAGTCACACTAATTTGTCAGGGCAGGTGCAAAAATGGCTAAAAAAAAAAAAATAGAATAAAATCAGAATTAAGACTACACTGAGACGTGTCACCAGCACCTATGATCGGCTGCTGGGTTCACTGCCCTCTGCTGTACTGGTGGAGCCGCTGGATGATTATTCCATTCTGTTAGCCAGAACAGACGGGCTGTAATAGAAAAAAAAAAAATCTGTCCCTGGAGGAGCCGGCATGTGCGTGCACTACATTTATATCAGCTGGAGTCATTATTTTCTTCACCTGTGGAGGCGCTGCAGGAGAATGAAGCTCTTGTTGCTGGGTTCCCCCCACAGATCATAGCTGATCATTGGGGATTGCAGTGGCAGAAAACCACGTGATCTCCTTTCATTCTAACAATGAGGTGGACTATCACTTTAACCCTATCAGGCATCAGAAGGCATAGTTCAATATCCGACGCGTCCCATTTAGTACATGTAAGGCATTTCAACAAGGTATAAGAAATGTGAAATTAGGATCTCAAGAAAAAGGCGCCATCATGAGCAGATAATAGTGGAGAGGTGACAACGCATGGGTGGCTCTCTATATCCATTTGCGAGGGAGTTTAGAAAATTGCCAAATGCGCAGTTTTTGGAACTTCCATATAAATGAATAGAGATCGTCATTCCCAGACGCTGCATAATAGGGTCCCATTCTAAAAAGAGCGGAGGTCCTAAGCCCACAGCTTTATACATTGTGGGTATGCTACAAATGAACTGACCTAAGTAGGAAGACCCCTCTAAAATAAAACATATAAAATTTTAAATAAAGTCATAAAACCAAGAACACAATAGTAATATCGTCACCAATACATAATACACAATATTTATTTTATTATTCTTTTCTCCTCCCCAAAAATTCCACAGTAAGACCACACCTGTAGATCGGTTTTCATGAGTGATGCCCCGGCCTCTACGATGTAATGACAGATGGTGCGCTGACGCAGCGATGCCGCGAGGTGCAGACCCGTCTCCCCGCTGACAGACAAGGAAAGAAGATAAAAAGTGGAGTCAGAACGTTAATCCTTTGGCTTCCAGAACCTGATCAGTAATCCTGGATCAATCCGTATGTTACTTTAGTGATCATTGGCATCTGTAGAATGCAGGGGAATCACATTTACACCAGGACCCCAACCAATCGTCAGAATGAGGGTCCTCCGTCCTCTTCTTGTCACACCAGACTGGGGGTGATAAAGGCCGAGCGATATCAATCCGGGTCCAATCACCCGAATCGGGGACTTAGGTAAAAATGATCATTTAGCCAGGGGGATTGTCCTTGTCGTCTGGACACCACTTTTATAGGGGAACTTATCACCAGGACACATCCCCGGCATCAAACCCCGACCTCTATGGTGCCGGTCAGCATCTTGCAGGAGATAAGTATTTTCTAGATTTCTATAAGGTTCCTTTAAATATTAACTTCTTTTACTTAACTACTGACTCATTGCCAGTTTCTCTCATATTTAAAAACAAGAGTTGTCCACTTGTAAAAACATGACTGCCTTCTAAAAAACAGCGCCACCCATATCTACAGGTTGTTTGTGGTACTGCAGACACAAGCTGTAAACCAGTGGGGGGTTTTTAGAATAAAAGGGCAACTATGTTTTTCAAATACTGGACAATGTCTTTAAATGGTCAATGCTCAATGTCCACTATACTCCAAATCCTAAAAAATGGGGGACACCATTCTAATAACATGAGGGGGTGCCACTGACTAATTAAAATTAAGGGCACGTGTTTATTGATGAATATGTATATAAAATTACTCATCCATTGGATACGGGATAAGTCTTAGTCCTGGGATAACCCCCATTAAATTGTGAGACACTTGGGATTTTTCCCACTTTAGAGGCTCATTCCCAAAAATCACAAGTTATCTCCTATCCCAAAAAGTTGGACCACGAACGAATTGCAAGTTATCAACTACCTTGTAGAGAGGGGATTACTTGTGATTTTAGGAATAACCCTTTAATAAAAAGTTCCATTTCGAATCATTTAGAACTATAGAAGGTCACAGGCGGGTGGCATATTACTGGACGGACCCGGGGCGTCAGGGAGACCTCAGCAGAGGCCACTTTTTGGCTTTTTTTTTTTTAATCGGTAACATTCCTCTTGAGTCATTTTTTACTTTAATGCCTCTTTATGACTCAGCGCCTCGGCCACATAATGAATCTTGGCAAGCGAATCGCTTGTGAAACTTACTTCTTCAGCTCTGCAACATCCAGGATTTCAGATGGAGCTTGACAAGGGGGAGAGGAAAAAAAGAAAAATGTTACTGTGGCAGAAGACAACTGGATACAGCCTGAGGCTACACAGATCATATCTGCCTGTGACGGGCTTTAAAGGGGATGTCCAATCAGGACGGCCCCTGCCTATATGGCCCACGGACATCTTAGAGGAGGGTCCTGTGCTCAGGAGCCCCCTGGCCGTCCATATATTACTTGGAAAGCCATTCATTAGAAGGGTCACTCAGCTATACTACATTCCACCCATCTGGCTGACAGAGGATTGACCCGATGAATTCAGCCCAGTGTGGGGGGTCTCACAACCTCCAGCAGAAATAGAAATTATATACAATGCTAATCCTTAAAGGGCTTGTCCACATTTTATCTTGTGGATTCCAGCAGTCAGTCCCATGGTCAGGCTGATCACTGCAGTTTCCTTCCGAGTGTGAATGTATTCATCACCAGGGCACAGGGGGCACCTAAGAATGATTGAAAGTTAAAGGTGGGCACAGGAGGGTGGGACTTTAGAAAGAGTGGGCTGCGCAATGCTGGGTGTATAATTACCATAGAAGTGGATGAGAGCGACAGAAACGGCGTCGAACACTGAGTCCCGACCGCCTATGACCGATGCATAAATGGCTGAGATGGAAATATCCCATTATTACCAGAGACACTCACCATTGTCAATAATATATTTGACAATCTCTTTGCTCCCGGCATTTACCGCGTGATGTAACAGCGTCCAGCCGCTTAAGTCCTTCTGAGCCAGGTTACCACCAGCACGGTGTGCGTCTCTGAACTGAGATCAATAAGAAGAAATGTACTAGAAAGCGCCAGCCAGTCATGTCCATATCAAGGTACAGGTCCGAAACACCAACGCCAATCCCTTTACACTTACTCTCCAGACACAGGGGCCATATTAACCTCTAGGCGAAACGTTCAAAGCAAAGGAATCTCAGAAGCCCTCGAGTTGTCCTTGCAAAGATTATAATGCCCAGGGTGCCCTTATAAAAGGGGGCACTTTGTGCATTATTACACTTTAATAATCCCCCCTGAAGAAAGTCCCTTTAGTCCATGCGCAGGCGGAGTGATACCGGCACGCTGCAGTCCTATGGATGTTATGATATCCTCTGGAAAATGTGGCCCACGGACTAAAAAATCCCCCCCCCCCTCCCGGTCTAGATATCACCTGTAATTACCCCCAACCCTTCTTACCCAATCCTCCACGTACCTTTCCAGGGTCGTCATTTTTTGCAGATTCCAATAAAGTTTCATCTAGAAAAAATAAAAAGGGATAAAAACCTCCCACAAAACTGCATATATTGGTCATTTCATAAGCGGATGCGAGGTTACACTCACCGGGGTTACAATCAGAGATGCCATTTCCGTTCCTAAAACCAAAAATACATTTCTATAATATATATCACATACTTCAAGCGTGAAACAATAAAAAATGCATCCTGATCGTAGCATGGAGGGCAACCTTGAGGACTCCTTATAGAGTGAGACTACAACTCCCAGCATGCGCTGACAGCTGCAGACCGCTGCACAACTGGTTTGCTACCTAACCACACTGCTTGTTATCTTCACATAGTGGTTGATGGCGGGACGGTTCTCGTGCTTCCCAATAATCGGGGGGCGAGATGATCTAGAACGTCAGCAAAATACTGTAAGTTGCTTGTGTGACGAGCTATGAACAAAAAACGGGAGACTTTCCTGCAAATTCAAGCGCATTTTACCGACTGACAGTCCCATTCTAGTCCATACAGCCTCCGGGAGAGAAGCTCTGCAGGCGCCCCGAGACCTGTATGGCTCGCTGGTGTAATGGATCCAATGGACGCTTTGTGTGGTTTTTACATTTTTATTAAAGCCAGATGTTCCCTTTGTATGTCCGTACATAGAAGCGATCCCACGTGTGCATTCTGCTGGTACTTACAGGCCACCATCCTCATGTATGGGATTATGAGATGCAAGCAGAATATCTATAGGGATCCCAGAGAGACGGGGTTAGAGCATTGTACCAGGACTTACAAATCATTTCCCCAGTAGCGGCCAGCAAGTCCCTAAATAATCTCATTTTTACAGTATTATAGAGGTTTATGGACAAGCAGGATGATAATACAACAATTCTCTAAAAAAAAAAAGGTGATCCTGTGTGCATGCTGTATCATCAGGCGATCTTACATGGTTGTCCTCCATACAAATGGCCGCAGAGCTGGACACTTCGGCTGGGGCTACATGGCGACTTTGGCTGTAACACCTGTCATATGACCACAGTTCGCCAGGTGTTGCTGCTACACCTGCTGCAACAGGACGACAACAAAAAAAAAAACTTTGGTCGCACAACAAGTGTTGCAGCCAATGCCACCCTCTAGCCCCAGCGGTGAGAGGAGAGTAAGCTGCTGCCAGACACCTTTGGCGGCTGTTCATCTCCAGGGGGATTAAAAGTTTTCTGCCGGGATAGGAAATGCTCCCAGTCACAGCAGAGAACTGCTACAGTGTAGGAAATACCCCCATTTCAGTGTATTTAGACCTTTACATTCTTTGGGGGTTGTCCCCCTGTATTCTGCCATTGAGGAATCTGGGACAAATAGCTGTACAGACCCCACTGATGCATAGCGGGGCATGACAAATGCATGTACTGTCTATCCAGAGGGTAGGAGATACATGTGCCGTTGTTGGGGGGTATAAATGCTGGACCCCATTGATCTCATGGATAGGAGTCCCCAAACTCTACTGTGTGAACGGAGCGGTAGTGAGCATGTGTGACCACTGCTCCATTAACTTTTACTGGGCTATATAAGATACCTGTTCCACAAAGTCCCACAGTGGTGAATGATATGGTGCTGATGCATGCTCACTACCCCTCTATTCACTCAGAGAGCTTTCGGACCCCCTGTTTTTAGGATATGTGGGGGTTGCAGTAGTTGGACCCCCAGCAATCACACATTAATAACCTATCCTGTGGATGGAGACAGATATAGACAAAATTAGCAATTTTTTACTGGGTTCTTGGAACGGTGTTGACAACCTGTATTTCTGACACTGAAGCACCTAGAAAGTTGTCAGCCAGGGTGTCTTAAAACCCCCAAAACCTTAGAGGGTGATGTGTCCCAAATGTACTAGTATCTCCTCTGTGACCCTCATCCTATCTGCACTCTGATATAATGTGGGCATCACAGTAGAAAAATGAGGTCACCCCGGACCTGGTAATTAGAAAAGGTGGTGAGGATGCGTCAGCCAGCAGGAGGTTCGCAGGGCTCTGGGCCATGAACCATCAACGCGACTGATCTACCACAGTCCTGCACATCTTTTTGTTTGGCCACATCTCATTTTTGTGGCAATAAATACCGTATATTAGTTTCAGAATAAAGCACTGTAGAATGCACTGTGCACTCACCTTATTCTCTGTCCCAGTCCTTGGCTGGTAAAACCAAAAAAAAAATCTGCCTTTCATATTATTAGAAGCGCTGTCCGCCGCCCTGAACACAATCCTATAAAACTTGGTTTATCATTGACTTTTACTAGGATTTATGCTTTATGATTGGGGCAGAGATGTACATAAGGCCGCACAGCAGGAGGAGATGCAGACACTCATGATCACATCATGTCCATTCTTCGCACGGTCACGCCTGGCCGAGAGCATTGTGAAGGTTAGACGTCTACAGGCAGATGGCGGGTCAGTGACCAACCCAACAAAACATAAAATTATAAGATGCCACTTGACATAAGAAGCCACAGCATACCTATGTCCAGATGACACTTCCATTTTGGTCAAGGAGCCATTGCTTCTCGTCCTGCCCAGGCAAGCAGATCCTTGCTGATCAGAAACAGCGGGGGAGTCCAGTGGAGAGGATGGTGGTTGTAGTGGAAACTGGAAATGTTGGCCAGCTGAGTTTGCAGAGTGGTCCTTGGAGTCCGGCATTGCGGGGGACGTGCCCACGGACTGTGTAATGATCAGCTCCGGGTCCAGGACGTAGAGCTCGTCCTGGCAGATCTCCAGCACATAGTTCAAGTGTTCCTATAAAGACACAAAGGAGAAGCATAAAAAACAGACGCCTTCCTAGGTACGGTGCATCAGGCCCCTCACAGAGGAAAAGTGATATAGCTGATGACTAAATCAGAAGCGACATCTGCCAAATCAGCTTCTCTCAGTGACGGGGCTCATCCACCAAAACAAAAAGTATGAAAAATAAAAAAAAGCCATCATAACGTTTTCTTGAAAAAAAAGAATAGTCCTGAAGCCGAAGACAACTGACATCCGTGACGTGGATCTATATGTATAACCTCCATGCCGGAGCAGTGAAAACGACGTCTGGAGATAACGCCGTCCTACATAATTACACACCTACAGCTCCTGCGAAATCACACACAGACACGACCTCTCCAAATTACCTGTGCGCGGTCGATTCTATAGAAGCGATCAGCGGTGGTGGCTGGCGGAAGGAATGGGCAGACACAGGATTACTATACAGCATTAGAAATGTCACCAGACACACGAACATACATCTCTATGTGTAGATAAGCTAGGACACGCAATCTGCAGAAAAATGGGTCGCTTGTCTATGAAGAATTAAAGTACGGTAAGTAGTTTCTGCAGAGCTGCACTCACGATTCTGTTTGCAGCCCATGGGAGTCAGTCAGCAAGTTTGCCATCAGACACATTGCTAACAGCTTATTGCAGCTGATCCTATAGGTCCATATACATTAGATGAAAGTTGGACGATCTCAATTTCAGCGTGGTCAGCCAATCAGCTGATGTATGCGGCCACCTGCTCACCCTCAAAGATGATGTTGTGGTGAGAAGGATCGGGCGGTCTATCCTTTTTTTTCTCAGCCATCGCTGGAGTCTGACAGCGGCTTTCTCCCCTCCCCCTGAAGTCTTAGCGTTTGTCTGGGCACCTTTAGATCACAGGAGGGCCCCAGATATAAAGACTACATTCCCCATAATGCAAATCACCAGTGCAAGAACTGTGCAAATACTGAGCCGGCAGGGAATCCTGGGAACTTTCATCTCTGTCGCTTGCAGAATTGTGAATACAGCTCTGAAATATACTGATGCCGATTTACAACCTTTGTTAAAGTTAAAAGAAAGCGATGCACCTGTTAGGGTGACATTTTTTAAATTTATTTTGCATGTATTTTTGGCAATTTTTTTTTTTTTTTTTACAAAGATGCTGCTCCGTTTAGCCTCTATGTACCAAAAAACAATGATATTCCTAGCCGAATCCACCAGAGCGCATCTGACACAGCGACCTGCGATGGCTCCTGAGCGATCATCTAATCTCCGTTCTGAATTGATAAATTGATAAATCCCAATTGAAAAAATTATTTTAGCCAAACACACAGGCCACAAAAAGTGACCGCAGAGGAGCCATCAGGTGATGTGTCTGCGTGCGATGCTGTGATGTACAGATATACGAGGCACTCACAGTCCAAGAAGCACCATTTCGGAGAGAGTTTCTGCGAGGACACGGTCTGAGGTCGGCTCGTTCCATCCTCCTGAAGGATCAAAAACAAATCTTTAGTGTCATAAGAGACCAGCCATTCTCTATAGGACGGTCACCAGTATATAGGGGTCCCGAGTAGATGCCAACACGAACGGCTGATTGCTACGATGACCACAGACTGGGAATCGGACACAGACTGCACGAAAACGGACAGCTGCAATATCAGCGGAAGCATCTTGTAATTATACATGGATCCTATATTTAGGACTGATAATATCAGATCGGTGGGGATCTGACACCTGATAGCCCAACCGATCAGTTATCAGCAGCGTTAAAGAAATAGGAACAGCACAGCGCCACCCACTGAGTAGTGGCTGTTCTCGGTACTGCAGCTCAGATCCCATTCTCTTCAATAGGAGAGCGATCACTACACGGTGTACTGAGCTGCGCTGTTCCAGTTCTGCACAATATGTACATTGGGAGGCTACAAACAGTGGATTAGGGGAGGACTGAGTCTTGGACATCAACTGATCCATATAGAAGTCCTGTAGTTGTGTAAGGTCTGGTATTGCAAGAGAGCGAGGTTGGCTGCAATACCATGCAAACTCTAGCCCAAGAGTTGCGCCCTACAAAATAAAAGCAGACCGCCTTTCCCAGCCTTCTAATCCATCCACCAAGCAGAATTATGAATGCAGCTCTGGGCTCTACAGCAGACTGTCTTTGAAGGTCTGATTTGCAAAAACGGCGTGAAACGGCGTTTCCTGAGCCTACTGGCTCACTTCATCAGGGCAGAACAGTAGGCTCAGGAAACGCGTTGGCTGAATAAAGAACCTTGTACTCCACCAGAAGCAAGCGCAGTCCTTATTGCACTTTCACGCCGCTTTTGCAAATTTGTCCTAGGACACTGTGCAGACTTGCTGCTGCTTCTCATGCGTTTATGGGTGTTGTGACTTCCTCACAACCCCAATAGGTGAGCACCTTCCTTTTTTCTCTGTTATTGTGTTTTTTGATACGGATTTACACAGTGGATGCGCCCTGTATTTCTCCTTTCAATTTGAAGGTCTGATGTAAGATGTAAATGTTATATATATATATATATATATATATATATATATATATATATATATATATATATATATATATATATATATATATATATATATATATATATAAGTATGTGAATGATCGTATCTTCTAAAAATAAGAATAGCCCAAGTACTAAGGGGTGAAAAAAGAGCATGCAGACAGCACTAGCCACATCTAGTCACACATCACACGTATACACAATGCACGATACGGCACATGGCGCACAGCTCCACACACCTTCAGGTCGAGACGCTGCAAGATTGTGGGGTACTCGGGAAAGTCCTGGTAACAGAAAGGGATGTCGCCTTAACCCTCAGAGTGCGGACAGGTCAGCCTGAAGAAATCTTATCAATCTTTACATCTGCTTTTAGATGATCGACTACAGATGTAGCAGAGCTGAATTCCCATATTTCGGGGCATAGTGGGTGCATCGGGTCAGCGCCGTGGTTTTACTTACACAATGCAATATTTCGGCAACATGTGAAACTCAACTCTGCTACATCGGTGCATATGGTAGCACCTCCGGGGCTATGGGTAAACCACCGGCTTCACCCATTTATATAGCTTCATGTAATAAATCAAACAATCAGACTTTTCGGGGTACATACAGGGGGTTATGGGAAGCCTAATAGTCTGAAAGACAACCCCTTAAAGTTACTCAAAAGCCTTTAAAAAAAAAAAAAATCTGCTTTTCAGGTAAAGAAAGGAAAAAGTGTTTCCTTAGAAGAGCGATGGTTTCTATAGGGCGAAGTGTTGCTCCATCCGTATTTCCGTGGATGTGAAGGAGAAGGTGTCGCTGCAGCCGGTTCCCGTCGAGCGCTCGGGATTAGGCGCCAAATCAAATAAATCTAAATCCGTTTTGCGATGACCTCAGCGCTCAGGAGGGAGAGGGGGGATTGATGGCAGAAATAAAGTGGCGGTTTTGGGATTCTGCCACATAAAACAGCTCAGTCTGGAATATCGTGCAATACAAAGTATTTCCATGATGTCAACGTGTTCCGGAGCGACATGTGCGCAACTCGGGAAGCAGGAACCTGCGGCAGCTCCCTGCAGGGGGTGACACTGAGCTGACGGGGCATACGTCATCGTGGAAAGGCAACTGTGGTATCCAGGAGCACAGTGGAAAATCCAAAGACTGACAGCACAACTACAACTGGCCAGTCAGGGGATGATGGAAGTCGCAGTTGTATCTCAGCAGGACGCAGTCTACTGCTCTAAGCAGAGGTCAGAGGCTTTACAGCCGCTGCAGAACAACAACTCCTAGCATGCCCGGACACGATATACTCTCCTGCAGAGACACCGAGCAATGCAACTGGGCATACGCCGCTGACAAATGTGGCCCCTGAGGAGATCAGATGATCGTCCCAGATCCTGATAACAGTCTATTTTACTGGGGAACACTGCAGGCAGCCAGGCATTACTCCTCACTTGTGGAGTGGTAGGAATCGTACGTAGCAGCAGTGGTATCGGCAGTAGGAGTCATTGGTATTAGTAGTAGTGCATGGGGGTAGTTACTTGTAGTGTTTGTGTCTATGTGCTTGGATGTGCAGCCATCGCAATGTGCAACCACTGCTGAGAAATTACTGGGCATAGAGGGGCACTGGCATCAGCATCTAGTGACGGTCTGCATGATAGGCTGCACAAGAAGTGCAATTTCTAGGCACTTTCATTTGCTTTCCAGCAGAAGCCTCCTATATTGCAGGAAGCCTGGTATATATGGACCCAGCGACCCCTTCACAGCCTCACGGTGAGATGAGAATCCAATAAGGATCAGTGTCATGGTGCAATAATGTATGGGAGGATACATTGCGAGGTACAAGCGGCACTTGTCTGACCTGTTGGAGCCGATGAGACGCCGGCACAAGCGCCTTTTGCAAACTCTGGATCCGGCCAATACATGGTTAACATTTCTGGAGGTCTCTGAGCAAACAGCCTTGATGCCAACGTAGCGGCGCCCATATATACCCATCAATGCCTATGGCAGAGCGTACAGTAAATGCACGGCTGATTAGTGTGTGTACAGCGTGTCCTTACCTCCTGGAGCTGCTGTATGTGTACACGACACGTCTCAAGATCACTGTCTCCAGGGACCACAATAACGCCCAGTGGGAGCGCTGCAATCACCAAAAAGAGAGAATTATACAGAGGATCAAAAGGAAGGGGAGGGTGGAATAAAAAGGGGACAGGGGAGCGATGGTGGGGGTCCGTGGTGAAGCCAAAGGGGGCATAACGAAGGGGGAAAGCACGGAAAATAAGAAGTCAACACACTTTCTCCATGTAGCATACTGGAGGCACGATTATAAGATGATCCTGGTGCAATAAATGACCGGCATATTACACCACAATCTTAAAGGCCTTAAGGTTGTTGATTCTTCAACATAAATGGCTAAAATTGAAAAGTGACTGTAACATTAAGCAACTTTGCAATTTACTGGTCATTAAACTTCTCTCTGTTCTCAAGACGACAGATAATTTTATAGTTTATTTCTTGTTGTCAAGATTCCTGGCCACTTCTGAAATCTCACAGCAGCTGCCGATCTCCCATACAAGCAGCACAGTGATTTCAAGCCCTGCCGCGGAGGCGCATCAGCCCTGCCGCGGAGGCGAGTCAGCCCTGCCGCGGAGGCGAGTCAGCCCTGCCGCGGAGGCGAGTCAGCCCTGCCGCGGAGGCGAGTCAGCCCTGCCGCGGAGGCGAGTCAGCCCTGCCGCGGAGGCGAGTCAGCCCTGCCGCGGAGGCGAGTCAGCCCTGCCGCGGAGGCGAGTCAGCCCTGCCGCGGAGGCGAGTCAGCCCTGCCGCGGAGGCGAGTCAGCATCCCAACATATAACATGACTAGTGTGTCGGCCATCCATTACACAGATCTATCACGTTTGTGACCTGCGGCTCTCCTGTGATCTCTCGGCAGCTGTGGGACCTTCCACGTTCGTCTGATATACATTGTGTCACACTTTTTCATTGCTTCTGTTACCGAATACTGCGGGGATGAGGTCACAGCTCTCCGGCTATAGAGTTTTATGTGACCTCTCACGGCTCATAAATATAAACTGCACAGTAAATGGCTGCTGTAAATTAATAATGAGCAGGGTTAATAAAACCCCCAACTCTTAAATGTCAGGTTTACAGCTCGAGAATGGCAGGTTATGTGCATGCGATACTCACAGGCTTCCCGCAGCTTCTCCTTGTCATAGTGCAAAGCCTCGTAGTCGTGCATGGAAATCCGGCTGACGCGCAGGCGCAATCTGTCCGGGACGGTCTGCTGACTGAAAGACAAGGGCGAAAGTCACAAGACCACATAACCGTCCATGAAGGAGAGAATCTGCACTTCTGATTAGGCATCGTGAGCGATCCCTAGTGTAAGATGGAAGTGGAAAGGATTCTCTAAGGTTGACGGCTTTCCTCATCAGCACATTGAAACAGTCAATGTGTGCAATGCAAAATCACAGGCTGCCAAAACCAGCACCTGGAAGGAAGTCGATGAGGATGACGAGGGTGATGACCTCGCTGCCATAGCACTCCACCTGCTACTGGAAAAATCCCGCTGCTGTCATTGTACGGGAAAACTGCTCATAAGGCAATTCCCCAAAAGCCTGGGCATAGCCCCAATGTCAGATATGCAATGTGCACCGATCCTTACTCGTTCAGCGGAGTGACGGACGTCCGCCGCTTGGTTTTCTGTATGAGGTTGGCTTGGTTGCGCAGAGCGATCTTCACTACAGAGGGACCCAACTTGCACGGTTCACCGTCAACCTGCATGGGAATCGACTTGTACGTCCGTAACAGGACTTCTCGACACTGGTGCAGGCGCTCGCCGTGTCCTCCAACCTGGAGAGCAGCCTGCGGCACAGAGGATCACAAGGACGTGAGCGGCATAGCAAACATAAAGAAGGAATATGTCACAGTGTAATGGCCGAAGATAGGACAGAATACAGTGTGTGTACAGTCATAGCCAGAGACTGTGGTCATGCTCCAGGATATATGGCAAAGCCAGAGAGGATGGCTAACACAGGGAGCCAATGAAACCTCCAGAGTACAGTTGAGAGGTGTGCTGTGACTATACTGTTGGTGGCAGCATATAGCGTCAGAGGGTATTAATGCAATGATGCCTGGCATTACTAGAGAATGGATTACATAGGAGTATTATATAGCACAGTGCACCGGCAGAATCATCTACTATATACATGCCGTGCAACGTCCGCCATCACTGCAGCCAGGAGGACAGGCACAGGAGCGCATGCAAGTGTTTCCATGTAAGACTGTGCTGCCACCTTGTGGAGGCAAAGTGTAATGACCAGGCAGGAAGGTCCTGCGCCATTATATCAGGCGCTACACTACACTACCGGCATGCAAGCTGCCACCTGAACGACGTGCTGAGGGTATAGACTACAGGTTAAAAAAAAAAAAAAAAAAAAAAGGCACAAAGGAAGAAACACAGCAAGGCGACGGTCGCAGGGATATGTACAGTACCAATGATGCCATAGTGAAGCCAATCACTTCAATACATCCGTCATCATGCCTCTGAGGTTCAAAGTCATGGTGCTCACCAGGGTTGCCCCACGGCATAGTGCCAGCACAGTACCTGGACGGAGAGAAAAAAACAACAC
Source organism: Dendrobates tinctorius (assembly GCF_039654945.1). NCBI lineage: Eukaryota > Metazoa > Chordata > Amphibia > Anura > Dendrobatidae > Dendrobates > Dendrobates tinctorius. Next base: position 1,987,835 of record NW_027361792.1, read on the forward strand.
CAAAACCAACAGATATATATATATATACACACACACATTACTCAACTCCTGGACTGGAGCGGTTCCTTCAATGCTGGCGTCGTGTCTCAGTGATCATGTGATGGAGCGGTGTCATGGGACCACTGCAGTCAATCACAGGCTGCTGATCAGCTGCAGACATCACTATTCCATCAGCACCGACATCGGAGGAACGGCGCCTGCCCGGGAGGTACGGTTCCCGCTTCTTTAGTTTTGCCCTGCGGCAGGGACTGTCCCGTAGTGGACATCACCGTTATCTCCACTACTCACACAGGTTGCAATAAAGACTTTCACTCAAATAAATGTTTCATTTCTTTACTTTTTTTAATACTTTATTCCCACGAAAGAATTTACACTGCGCTACTTCCAGTAAGCGTGATCGCGAGAAGTTTTCACAAGGGCACATGAATATGACAAAGCCGCGAGCGCTCTGTGTGCCGCCATACGGCGCCACGTATCACCACTTACCGAGGGATATTTAGAAACACCAAACACTGTAACTTCAGATCCTGAATTTTAGCAGTGAGGTCAGTGCCGTCACACTGGAAATACAGAGGGAATGCAAGTCACGAAAAAGAGAGAAAGACAAAAATGTAACAACTTGGCAAAGAGAAAATACACCGGAAATAAGGATATATAATAATGTATGTGAGTGCAGCTCTGGAGAATAATGCATGTATAGTACACAGTGACTGCACCAGCAGAATAGTGAGTGCAGCTCTGGGGTATAATGCAGGAGGTAACTCAGGATCAGTAATGTAATGTATGTACACAGTGACTGCACCAGCAGAATAGTGAGTGCAGCTCTGGAGAATAATGCATGTATAGTACACAGTGACTGCACCAGCAGAATAGTGAGTGCAGCTCTGGAGAATAATGCATGTATAGTACACAGTGACTGCACCAGCAGAATAGTAAGTGCAGCTCTGGGGTATAATACAGGAGGTAACTCAGGATCAGTAATGTATGTACACAGTGACTGCACCAGCAGAATAGTGAGTGCAGCTCTGGAGAATAATGCATGTATAGTACACAGTGACTGCACCAGCAGAATAGTAAGTGCAGCTCTGGGGTATAATACAGGAGGTAACTCAGGATCAGTAATGTATGTACACAGTGACTACACCAGCCAAATAGTGAGTGCAGCTCTGGAGTATAATACAGGATGTAACTCAGGATCAGTAATGTAATGTATGTACACAGTGACTGCACCAGCAGAATAGTGAGTGCAGCTCTGGGGTATAATACAGGATGTAACTCAGGATCAGTAATGTAATGTATGTACACAGTGACTGCACCAGCAGAATAGTGAGTGCAGCTCTGGGGTATAATACAGGATGTAACTCAGGATCAGTAATGTATGTACACAGTGACTGCACCAGCAGAATAGTGAGGGCAGCTCTGGAGTATAATACAGGAGGTAACTCAGGATCAGTAATGTAATGTATGTACAGAGTGACTGCACCAGCAGAATAGTGAGTGCAGCTCTGGGGTATAATACAGGATGTAACTCAGGATCAGTACTGTAATGTATGTACGCAGTGACTGCACCAGTAGAATAGTGAGTTCAGCTCTGGAGTATAAAACAGGATGTAACTCAGGATCAGTAATGTATGTACGCAGTGACTGCACCAGTAGAATAGTGAGTTCAGCTCTGGAGTATAATACAGGATGTAACTCAGGATCAGTAATGTAATGTATGTACACAGTGACTGCACCAGCAGAATAGTGAGTGCAGCTCTGGGGTATAATACAGGATGTAACTCAGGATCAGCAATGTATGTATGTACACAGTGACAGCACCAGCAGAATAGTGAGTGCAGCTCTGGGGTATAATACAGGATGTACAGTAACTCAGGATCAGTAATGTATGTACACAGTGACTGCACCAGCAGAATAGTGAGTGCAGCTCTGGGGTATAATACAGGATGTACAGTAACTCAGGATCAGTAATGTATGTACACATTGACTGCACCAGCAGAATAGTGAGTGCAGCTCTGGGGTATAATACAGGAGGTAACTCAGGATCACTAATGTAATGTATGCACACAGTGACTGCACCAGCAGAATAGTGAGTGCAGCTCTGGAGTATAATACAGGATGTAACTCAGGATCAGTAATGTATGTACACAATGACTGCACCAGCAGAATACTGAGTGCAGCTCTGGAGTATAATACAGGATGTAACTCAGGATCAGTAATGTAATGCATGTACACAGTGACTGCACCAGCAGAATAGTGAGTGCAGCTCTGGGGTATAATACAGGAGGTAACTCAGGATCAGTAATGTAATGTATGTACACAGTGACTGCACCAGCAGACTAGTCAGTGAAGCTCTGGGGTATAATACAGGCTGTAACTCAGGATCAGTAATGTATGTACACAGTGACTGCACCAGCAGAATAGTGAGTGCAGCTCTGGGGTATAATACAGGATGTAACTCAGGATCAGTAATGTAATGTATGTACACAGTGACTGCACCAGCAGAATAGTGAGTGCAGCTCTGGGGTATAATACAGGAGGTAACTCAGGATCAGTAATGTATGTACACAGTGACTGCACCAGCAGAATAGTGAGTGCAGCTCTGGAGCATAATACAGGATGTAACTCAGGATCAGTAATGTAATGTATGTACACAGTGACTGCCCCAGCAGAATAGTGAGTACAGCTCTGGAGTATAATACAGGAGGTAACTCAGGATCAGTAATGTAATGTATGTACACAGTGACTGCACCAGCAGAATAGTGAGTGCAGCTCTGGGGTATAATACAAGATGTAACTCAGGATCAGTAATGTAATGTATGTACACAGTGACTGCACCAGCAGAATAGTGAGTGCAGCTCTGGGGTATAATGCAGGATGTAACTCAGGATCAGTAATGTAATGTATGTACACAGTGACTGCACCAGCAGAATAGTGAGTGCAGCTCTGGGGTATAAAACAGGATGTAACTCAGGATTAGTAATGTATGTACACAGTGACTGCACCAGCAGAATAGTGAGTGCAGCTCTGGGGTATAATACAAGATGTAACTCAGGATCAGTAATGTAATGTATGTACACAGTGACTGCACCAGCAGAATAGTGAGTGCAGCTCTGGAGTATAATACAGGAGGTAACTCAGGATCAGTAATGTAATGTATGTACACAGTGACTGCACCAGCACAATAGTGAGTGCAGCTCTGGGGTAGAATACTGTTGAAGCTGCCCCTTAAAAGACTATTAATATAAGCCAATGCACAGTACAAGAAACGATCAGGCGACTCACAACAACTCGGATGTGTTTGGCCAAATCTCGGGAGCTGCCGGTCAAAAAGTCAGAGAATGCGGTCTGGGTGGAAAGAGGGTAAAGCTGGTAAGAACTTGCAGGACATGAGTAAAACTGAACCATATGAACAGATAGACTCACTCCGGCATAGAACATCTTATTGCGAAAACGGCTGTTAAACTTCTCGGGGTTCGCCTCTGCAGAGAGAAAAACACCAAAAACCAGTCAAAGATTTTCTGCAGAAAGCTGATGTATGTATTACACGTCCACGTCTCATCAAAGTGACACACAGATTTTTTTTGCAATAATTCAATAATAAAATAAAACTCCTGTTATGTACTAGTTATGCCGCCCCCTAATGTCAGACTGTAGTTATGGCGCCCCCTACTGTCACATTCTAGTTATGGCGCCCCCTACTGTCACATTCTAGTTATGGCGCCCCCTACTGTCACATTCTAGTTATGGCGCCCCCTACTGTCACATTCTAGTTATGGCGCCCCCTACTGTCACATTCTAGTTATGGCGCCCCCTACTGTCACATTCTAGTTATGGCGCCCCCTACTGTCACATTCTAGTTATGGCGCCCCCTACTGTCACATTCTAGTTATGGCGCCCCCTACTGTCACATTCTAGTTATGGCGCCCCCTACTGTCACATTCTAGTTATGGCGCCCCCTACTGTCACATTCTAGTTATGGCGCCCCCTACTGTCACATTCTAGTTATGGCGCCCCCTACTGTCACATACTAGTTATGGCGCCCCCTACTGTCACATACTAGTTATGGAGCCCTCTACTGTCACATACTAGTTATGGCGCCCCCCCTACTGTCACATACTAGTTATGGAGCCCTCAACTGTCACATACTAGTTATGGCGCCCCACTACTGTCACATACTAGTTATGGAGCCCCCTACTGTCACATTCTAGTTATGGCGCCCCCCTACTGTCACATTCTAGTTATGGCGCCCCCTACTGTCACATACTAGTTATGGGACACCCCCTACTGTTACATACTAGTTATGGCGCCCCCTACTGTCACACACTAGTTATGGAGCCCTCTACTGTCACACACTAGTTATGGCGCCCCCTACTGTCACATTCTAGTTATGGCGCCCCCTACTGTCACATTCTAGTTATGGCGCCCCCTACTGTCACATACTAGCTATGGCGCCCCCTACTGTCACATACTAGCTATGGCGCCCCCTACTGTCACATACTAGTTATGGCGCCCCCTACTGTCACATACTAGCTATGGCGCCCCCTACTGTCACATACTAGCTATGGCGCCCCCTACTGTCACATACTAGTTATGGCGCCCCCTACTGTCACATACTAGTTATGGCGCCCCCTACTGTCACATACTAGTTATGGCGCCCCCTACTGTCACATACTAGTTATGGCGCCCCCTACTGTCACATACTAGTTATGGCGCCCCCTACTGTCACATACTAGTTATGGCGCCCCCTACTGTCACATACTAGTTATGGCGCCCCCTACTGTCACATACTAGTTATGGAGCCCCCTACTCTCACATACTAGTTATGGAGCCCCCTACTGTCACATACTAGCTATGGCGCCCCCTACTGTCACATACTAGTTATGGCGCCCCCTACTGTCACATACTAGTTATGGCGCCCCCTACTGTCACATACTAGTTATGGCGCCCCCTACTGTCACATACTAGTTATGGAGCCCCCTACTGTCACATACTAGTTATGGAGCCCCCTACTGTCACATACTAGTTATGGAGCCCCCTACTGTCACATACTAGTTATGGAGCCCCCTACTGTCACATACTAGTTATGGAGCCCCCTACTGTCACATACTAGCTATGGCGCCCCCTACTGTCACATACTAGTTATGGAGCCCCCTACTGTCACATACTAGTTATGGAGCCCCCTACTGTCACATACTAGCTATGGCGCCCCCTACTGTCACATACTAGTTATGGAGCCCCCTACTGTCACATACTAGTTATGGAGCCCCCTACTGTCACATACTAGCTATGGCGCCCCCTACTGTCACATACTAGTTATGGAGCCCCCTACTGTCACATACTAGTTATGGCGCCCCCTACTGTCACATACTAGTTATGGCGCCCCCTACTGTCACATACTAGTTATGGAGCCCCCTACTGTCACATACTAGTTATGGTGCCCCCTACTGTCACATACTAGTTATGGCGCCCCCTACTGTCACATACTAGTTATGGCGCCCCCTACTGTCACATACTAGTTATGGCGCCCCCTACTGTCACATACTAGTTATGGCGCCCCCTACTGTCACATACTAGTTATGGCGCCCCCTACTGTCACATACTAGTTATGGCGCCCACTACTGTCACATACTAGTTATGGCGCCCACTACTGTCACATACTAGTAATGGAGCCCTCAACTGTCACATACTAGTTATGGAGCCCCCTACTGTCACATACTAGTTATGGCGCCCACTACTGTCACATACTAGTTATGGAGCCCTCAACTGTCACATACTAGTTATGGCGCCCTCTACTGTCACATACTAGTTATGGCGCCCGCTACTGTCACATACTAGTTATGGCTCCCGCTACTGTCACATACTAGTTATGGCGCCCCCTACTGTCACATACTAGTTATGGTGCCCCCTACTGTCACATACTAGTTATGGTGCCCCCTACTGTCACATACTAGTTATGGGACACCCCCTACTGTCACATACTAGTTATGGTGCCCCCTACTGTCACATACTAGTTATGGCGCCCGCTACTGTCACATACTAGTTATGGCGCCCCCTACTGTCACATACTAGTTATGGTGCCCCCTACTGTCACATACTAGTTATGGTGCCCCCTACTGTCACATACTAGTTATGGGACACCCCCTACTGTCACATTCTAGTTATGGTGCCCCCTATTGTCACATACAAGCTACATGCATAGTCTACATCAGGGATCCCCATCCCGTAGCATGTGGGTATCTGCTTAATCAGTGCATTATTGCAGTGTAAAGCAGACAGCCAGAAGCAGGACGAAGTGCAGGAGGAAGACGAGCTTTGAAGAAGTTAAGGCTGCCTCCTCCTTACTGGTGATTCCCCTCAGCATTGCAGCAGAGTGAGATGAGAGCACAGATTATCATTACATTGCGAGGAGCGGTTACTGCCACTCACTGGCTGCGCGGGGCGGTTACTGCCACTCAATGCCTGTGCAGGGCGGTTACTGCCACTCAATGCCTGCGCGGGGCCGTTACTGCCACTCACTGGCTGCGCGGGGCCGTTACTGCCACTCACTGGCTGCGCGGGGCCGTTACTGCCACTCACTGGCTGCGCGGGGCCGTTACTGCCACTCACTGGCTGCGCGGGGCCGTTACTGCCACTCACTGGCTGCGCGGGGCCGTTACTGCCACTCACTGGCTGCGCGGGGCCGTTACTGCCACTCACTGGCTGCGCGGGGCCGTTACTGCCACTCACTGGCTGCGCGGGGCCGTTACTGCCACTCACTGGCTGCGCGGGGCCGTTACTGCCACTCACTGGCTGCGCGGGGCCGTTACTGCCACTCACTGGCTGCGCGGGGCCGTTACTGCCACTCACTGGCTGCGCGGGGCCGTTACTGCCACTCACTGGCTGCGCGGGGCCGTTACTGCCACTCACTGGCTGCGCGGGGCCGTTACTGCCACTCACTGGCTGCGCGGGGCCGTTACTGCCACTCACTGGCTGCGCGGGGCCGTTACTGCCACTCACTGGCTGCGCGGGGCCGTTACTGCCACTCACTGGCTGCGCGGGGCCGTTACTGCCACTCACTGGCTGCGCGGGGCCGTTACTGCCACTCACTGGCTGCGCGGGGCCGTTACTGCCACTCACTGGCTGCGCGGGGCCGTTACTGCCACTCACTGGCTGCGCGGGGCCGTTACTGCCACTCACTGGCTGCGCGGGGCCGTTACTGCCACTCACTGGCTGCGCGGGGCCGTTACTGCCACTCACTGGCTGCGCGGGGCCGTTACTGCCACTCACTGGCTGCGCGGGGCCGTTACTGCCACTCACTGGCTGCGCGGGGCCGTTACTGCCACTCACTGGCTGCGCGGGGCCGTTACTGCCACTCACTGGCTGCGCGGGGCCGTTACTGCCACTCACTGGCTGCGCGGGGCCGTTACTGCCACTCACTGGCTGCGCGGGGCCGTTACTGCCACTCACTGGCTGCGCGGGGCCGTTACTGCCACTCACTGGCTGCGCGGGGCCGTTACTGCCACTCACTGGCTGCGCGGGGCCGTTACTGCCACTCACTGGCTGCGCGGGGCCGTTACTGCCACTCACTGGCTGCGCGGGGCCGTTACTGCCACTCACTGGCTGCGCGGGGCCGTTACTGCCACTCACTGGCTGCGCGGGGCCGTTACTGCCACTCACTGGCTGCGCGGGGCCGTTACTGCCACTCACTGGCTGCGCGGGGCCGTTACTGCCACTCACTGGCTGCGCGGGGCCGTTACTGCCACTCACTGGCTGCGCGGGGCCGTTACTGCCACTCACTGGCTGCGCGGGGCCGTTACTGCCACTCACTGGCTGCGCGGGGCCGTTACTGCCACTCACTGGCTGCGCGGGGCCGTTACTGCCACTCACTGGCTGCGCGGGGCCGTTACTGCCACTCACTGGCTGCGCGGGGCCGTTACTGCCACTCACTGGCTGCGCGGGGCCGTTACTGCCACTCACTGGCTGCGCGGGGCCGTTACTGCCACTCACTGGCTGCGCGGGGCCGTTACTGACCACTCACTGGCTGCGCGGGGCCGTTACTGACCACTCACTGGCTGCGCGGGCCGTTACTGACCACTCACTGGCTGCGCGGGCCGTTACTGCCACTCACTGGCTGCGTGGGGCCGTTACTGCCAATCACTGGCTGCGTGGGGCCGTTACTGCCAATCACTGGCTGCGTGGGGCCGTTACTGGCCAATCACTGGCTGCGCAGGGCCGTTACTGACCACTCACTGGCTGCGCGGGCCGTTACTGCCACTCAGTAGCTGCGCGGGGCGGTTACTGCCAATCACTGCCTGCACGGTTATTGCCACTCACATCCTCCTCCACCACTCAGTCTATGCAGAGGCTGAACAGACTGTCAGGCCTTTTGGTGCTTGGAATCAATGTTTCCAACAGTCCAGAAATTCCAGGACAGCCTGAAAAAAGGGCCACTTTTCTGCCCTGTCCGTAAATTACTATTATTTTTTTTTTTTTTTTTTTTTTTTTAAGGCATCCGTGATTATTTCTATGGCTGAAGAAACTTATATAGATCATTTTGATTATAAAGTTATCATTATTTTTCAGTGACTGCAGCTGATGCCTCTTAAGATAAGATAAGATAATCCTTTAATCGTCCCACCGTGGGGAAATTCAGACCATTACAGCAGCAATATCATATCAGAATTATGGGCTCCAGACACAGAACACTGATAATCAGAATGATTCATTAATGAATAATAAATAATGACTTATTATTGTTTTCCAATGTGTCCATAATATTTTGATAAGACGTCCAGAAAAAAATAAATATTTAAATTGGCGACTGGTTATTAAGTAACAACAACAAACAAAAACACAACATCCGCATTGTGCTTTTCTCACAGTGGATTTCATTCTCACATGACAAAGGTCCTGGCAGGATACTCAGTTTCTGCATAGACTGAACAGTGGCGGAAAGATCCAATGGCTGTCAGCAGACACGAGGAGCAGGGCACATTCAAGGTGTGTTGATGTAGCAGAGCTGTGCGTGCGCACTGTGGAGACATCATACTGTACGTGGGGACATTGTGGAGACCATGAAAATCGCACCATGCTGTACGATGGGAACACTAACTGGCTTCACTGGGAGCAATATTTCCGTGTGGTGCATATAGAGAGGGGTGAGGTTAGGGACCTGACTTGGCATCACCGCAGTACGGGTCCCTCAGTCTTATCTTTCGTAGCTGGGAGATATGTATATTCCTATGAGGCTGTTGAGTTCGGGAGACCCACGGTTACTCTGTGCATCACGGGAAGTGAAGATGGCTGAATTTGGGCTAAAGCCTCATTCAGACACATGTATCACGGTCAGAACCTATGATTTAAGGACTGACTGCTGGTCTCCTCTCCCCAAATTAACAGTGCCATATATGCCTATGAGGCAGATGAGTACAGACCAAGAGTCCAGGGATCAGTCCGAAAAATCATGGTCCATGCTGGAACCGTCGTATGCAGATGTCTTATAACGGACGCTGAAATTAACTTGTTTTTTGCCTGTGCATTGCCAGATATCAGCCCATGTGCGGTGTAATAAATGTCAGCACGCCGTCGTTTGGTCCGATTTACAGGCCTGACTAGTGCATATATTTAAGCAGGCCGTTCCTGCACCGGCCACTATATGGACCGTCCGTTTCTAAAGTTGATATGACTGGCCCACGTTTTTCAATGGATATATGAAATCTGAATAGAGCATAAAATAATAATAATACACTCGCCCTCTGACCCAAAATAACGAGAAGAACCACAAGTGACAACCATTTAATATCTGATATTTTTTAGAATTATAATTTTTTAACACAGACTGTGGCTTCGTCTGTTTCTCAGAGCAAAATGTGGCTCTCATGGTAAAAAAAGGTTGTGGACCACCGGTGAACATAAAATCTCCGACTGCATCCATCACTCACACACCATGCACATAATGGTGAATTACCTCTAGACTCGTGGAATTCCAAGGTGACACGAGCGTCAAATCCCAGGCTGAAATAATTATTGAACACATCTAGAGGCAGCTGCAGGAAAAGAGGCAGAAGGTTAAACTCTAGGATTTCCATAGGGGATAGCAGTCTGTACATATACGTTGGGCTGACAGATTCCCACATACTAGTTTTTAGTAACCCGGCCTCTATCCTGCATCACTCACTTTATCGGTTGCTCCTTCTCCTCGGTCCTCTTCGCAGGCTTCAAGGTTTCGATCCACTTCTAAATTCCACCGGTCGAGCTGGACCACGGTTCCCTCCTCCACGTGGCTCAGGATTTTAGAGAGGGGCTCATCTGTGTAACCCTAGAGAAAACGTGGCACATGCAGAACAATGAATCCAAAACTTCAAAAGAAAAGAAAGAATAAAGCAAAGCTTAATCTGTGGAATCGCAGCTCTCGTTCCAGCACACAACACGGTGCAGGATGAAGGCCATTATGTCCTCACAAAGCTTTTCGGCGGTGAATACACCTTCATCAGGTGATGACCAGTGTGACAAACAAGGGGTATTTAAAGGGAGCTAATCAATGATCTCATTTGGACATTTAACCCCTTCCCAGCTTGACATCAAAGGGGCTGATAACTGCATACAATAGCTGGCTGAGAAAAGAGAATGTTTCAATTCAGGATAATGGGGTATTAAATAGGTAGAAGTGTATTTACTACATCTAAGACACAATAAAAAAAACAATACAAATAAAGGGCAAATGAACGTTAAGAATTATAAAAGACTAAAAAAATGTTAAGGTTTTTTTTCTTTTTTTTTCCCTTTATAAAAATATTTTTAAAAACATTTCTGCTGATGTAGCAACAAATAAAGGTACTGTACAACGCAGCAGAATCTGCTGCGGACCCGCAGAGCCAAAACCGCTGCGGATCCGCAGCAGAATCCGCAGCGTGTGCGCACACCCTAAATGTCCTAAAGGGAAAAAATAATTTTTTTCATTTAGGCTCTCTGAGGAAATTAAAAAAATAAATAAACTCTTAGCTTTTTAATATGTAATTTTAATCTCTCAGCTGTTTGTTGCTACATCAGCAGAAATGTTTTTAAAAATATTTTTATAAAGGGAAAAAAAAAATGGGTTATCAGCCCATTTGATTTCAAGCTGGGAATTGGTTAAATGTCCAAATGAGATCATTGATTAGCTCCCTTTAAATACCCCTTGTTTGTTACACTGGTGATTACCTGATGAAGGCGGATTCACCGCGAAAACATGGATTTTTGTGATAAACTCACTGTAAAATCCTTTTCTCCGAGACGCTCATTGGGGGACACAGGACTGTGGGTGTATGCTACTGTCACTTGGAAGCTGACACTAAGTGAAAAAAAGAGGTTAGCTCCTCCTCCGCCGTATACACCCTCGCCCCGGTTGCGGGCGGAATCAGTTTGGTACAAAAGCAGTAGGAGATCAAACAAAAATCAGACAACATCAACCTTAATGCAGGTAACAACCTGTCTAGAAAAGACAGCACCCTAATATCATTCAAAAAAAAGTATATTCATTAAACAAAACAGAAGCCAACTTGGCTATCAGGGTGGGTGCTGTGTCCCCCAATGAGCGTCTCGGAGAAAAGGATTTTACGGTGAGTTTATCACAAAAATCCCTGTTTCTCCTTCGCCTCATTAACTCCTGAGAGCTCTCACCAGGTCCAACGTATGAAGAGCCTTTTCCACATGGTGTACCGGTGCTGGACAAAAAGAGGGCAGGACAATATCCTCATTAATGTGGAACGAGGAGACAACCGGCAGAAAAGGAGGGGCTGGTCTGAGAACCACCTTATCTTTGTGGAAGACCAGAAACGGAGCTCGGCAGGATAGAGCTGCCAGCTCTGAGACCCGCCTGATTGACGTTATTGCCACAAGATGCTACCTTCCAAGAAATGTAGGCTAAAGAGACCTCCTGTAACGGTTCAAATGGAGCCTCATGTAGGACACTTAGGACCAGGTTAAGGTCTCAAGCGTCCAGGGGTGCCCTATAAGGAGGTACAAAGTGGGAGACCCCCTGAATGAAGGTCTTCACCTGCAGATTGGTAGCAATCCTGCGCTGGAACAGAACGGATAAGGCCGATATATGTCTCCTGAGGGAACTTGGGGCCAAGCCTAAGTCTAGGCCAGACTGGAGAAAAGCCAAGATGTTGGGAATAGAAAATCTCAGTGGCGAACAACCATGGTTCCGACACCATGTGAAAAAAACCTTCCAGGTGTGATGATAAATACGTGCTGAGGCCGGCTTCCGGGCGCTAACCATTGTAGCGACCACATTGCGGCCGAACCCAGCCTGGGTTAGAATCCAGGATTCAAAGGCCAAGCCATCAAACACAGGGCCCCTGAGTTCGGGTGGTATATCGGGCCCTGGGACAGTAGGTCTTGGCGCTCTGGCAGGTGCCAAGGAACGTCGGCAAGTACCTGTACTAGGTCTGCATACCATGCCCGACGAGGCCAATCTGGGGCCAGCAGAATCGCTGGCACCGCTTCCGCCTTGATCTTCTTGATGACCCTCGGAGGTAGTGGCAACGGGGGAAATAGGTATGGGAGGCGAAACTGGTTCCATGGCAGAACCAGCGCATCCACTGCAATTGCCTGCGGATACCGGGAACGAGCGACGAATGCAGGTACCTTGGCGCTCACTTTGGAGGCCATTAGGTCCACATTCGGCGTCCCCCAACGTTGGCAAATCTGCTGGAAGATTTCGGGGTGAAGTGACCATTCCCCGGATGCGAGACCCTGCCGGCTGAGGAAGTCTGCCGCCCAGTTCTCCACACCCGGGATGTGGACTGCCGATATCGCCGAGTGGTTTCTCTCGGCCCAATGAAGCACATGCCCTACCTCGCGCATGGCTGGCCTGCTGCGGGTGCCCCCCTGATGATTTATGTAAGCCACAGCGCGTTGTCTGACTGAATCCGAACGGGCCGGTCTGCTAGAAGGGGATGAAACTGTCGCAGAGCTAGCTGGATTGCCCATATTTCTAACAAGTTGATTGGGAGGCGTGCCTCCTGCGGTGACCACCGTCCCTGGTTCGTCTGGTGGCGAAAAACCGCTCCCCAGCTGAGGAGGCTGGCGTCGGTTGTCACCACCAACCAATGGTCTGGGGGAAAGGGCTTGCCCTGGAGAAGTGAGGCACTGGCTGTCCACCACCCGAGTGCCTGTGTGACCTGCGTGGGCAACCAGCACCGGTAATCGAGAGAGAATGTGTTCTTGTCCCATACGGATAACAGGGCGTGCTGCAGCGGGCGAAGATGGAACTGGGCAAATGGAATTGCCTCCATCGCTGCCACCATCTTTACTAGGATCCTCATGCAGAAGCGGATGGTATGAGGAACCGGTTGGCGCAGCTTCCGGACTCCCTGCCGGAGAGCTAAGGCCTTGTCCTGGGGGAGAATTACCAACCCTCGGGAACTGCAGAAGATCATTCCTAAGAAGGAGATCCTCTGAGCTGGCACAGGGGATGACTTTTCCAGATTGACCAACCATCCTAAGCGGGAAAGAGTATCTAGCGTGATGCTGACACTCTCCTCGCATGCCCGAAAGGAAGGGCCTTTGACCAAGAGGTTGTCTAAATAAGGAAAGACAACTATGCCATGGGAGTGCAGGGTGGCCATGACAACTGCCATGACCTTTGTGAATACCCTGGGAGCGGTGGTGAACTCGAAGGGCAGTGCTGCGAACTGAAAGTGTAGGCCGTTGATGGCGAAGCGCAGGAACCTTTGGTGCGGGGGGAAAAATGGGGATGTGTAGGTAGGCATCTTGGATGTCGATAGAAGCCAAGTATTCTCCCCGCCCCATGGCAGATATGACTGAATGGAGAGACTCTATCCGGAAATGTCTGATCCTGATAAACTTGTTTAGGAGCTTTAGGTCCAGAATGGGCCTGACGGCCCCATCCTTTTTGGGCACCGTGAACAGGTTGGAGTAGTACCCCTGATATTTTTCGCTCTCCGGAACGGGAACAATGACTCCGTTGTGCTGGAGTAATTTTATGGCCTTGAGTAAAGCCCTTGCTCGGGCAATTACTTTGGGAGGAGGGGAAAGAAAAAACCGTCTTGGGGGTGGGGAGTATTTGATAGAATTCTATCTTGTACCCAGAGGACACCAGCTCCGTTACCCATGTGTCATGTGAGACGGAGAGCCAGGCGTGGCGAAACCAAAGCAGGCCGCCTACCTTGCTGAAGTCGCCTTGAGACTGCCTCAAGTCATTTAGCTGCAGATCTCTGGGACCTAGGTCCTCTTGATCTGGGCTGGTGGGTACGCATTCTCCCCAATGGGTTGGCTCTATACGAGACCTGCCGGTCCCTGTCCTGGTGGGGCGACCTGAAGCGGCGGGATTGGCCGCTGCAGCCCACTCGGGGTTGCAAAAGGCCTGAAACAGTGTCTGAGGTTGGTGGCGAGACGGCTGCTTAACCCTTTGTTGAGGGAGGAAACTGCTCTCTCCACCTATGGAATCAGAGATGAGCAGATCCAACTTCTCCCCGAACAGACGACCGCTCTGATAAGGCAAGAAAGTCAGGGATTTCTTGGAAGTTGTGTCTGCCCGCCATGTCCTCAACCATAAAGCCCTCCTAATGGAGATTGCATTCGCCGCAGCGAGAGCCGCACTGTTGGCCGCATTCAGAGATGCATTAACTCCTGACCTACAATTGACGTAATATTCCGTCCATGTGACCATGGACCTAATTACCATGGACGGAATATTACGTCATCGCGATCAGCGGCGCCCACGTGGTGAGCGCCGCTGATCGCGGCCGAGTGTCAGCTAATTATCATAGCTGACACCCGGCACAATGTGTCAGGGGCGGTCACGGACCGCCCCCGACACGTTAACCCCTTGCACACCGCGATCAAACGCGATCGCGGTGTACCGGGGGTTAAAGGGAAGCATCGGCAGGGAGGGGGCTCCCTCCGTGCTTCCCTGAGCCCCCCACGGCAGCGCAATGTGCAGCGCTGCTGCGGGGGGCTCTTTCCCTACAGGCCCCCGGATCCAAGATGGCGACGGGGGCCTTCAGGGGCCTGCAGGGAGCTGACTTCCTCACTGCCTGCAAAGCGCAGGCATGAGGAAGTCTGCAGCAGTGCCTGTGACAGATCGCTGATCTGTCACAGTGATCTGTGATGTGACAGATCAGCGATCTGTCACAGGACAGTGATGTCCCACCTGGGACAAGGTAATAAAGTAAAAAAAAAAAAATAAAAAAAAAAAGTGTTAAAAATAATTAAAAAAAAAAAAAAAAAAAATCGCTAAATAAATCAGTAAAAAAAAAAAAAATATTCCCCAATAAATCCATTTTTTCAAAATAAAAAAAAACAAAAACAATAAAAGTACACATATTTGGTATCGCCGCGTCCGTAATGACCTGCCCTATAAAACTGTCCCATTAGTTAACCCCTTTAGCGAACCCCTTAAAAAATAAAAATAAAAAACGAAGCAAAAAATAATGATTTATTATCATACCACCGAACAAAAAGTGCAATAACGCGCGATCAAAAAGACGCATATAAATATGCATGGTACCGCTGAAAACGTCATCTTGTCCCGCAAAAAACGATCCACCATACAGCATCATCCGCAAAAAAATAAAAAAGTTATAGCTCGCAGAATAAAGCGATACAAAAATAATTATTTTTTATATAAAATAGTTTTCATTGCAAAAAACCGACAAAACATAAAAAAAACGACCTAAATGAGGTATCGCTGTAACCGTACTGACCCGAAGAATAAAAACGCGTTATCAATTTTACCGCACGCGGAACGGTGTAAACGCACCCCCCAAAAGAAATTCATGAAACGCTGGTTTTTGTTCATTCTGCGTCCCAAAAATAGGAATAAAAAGCGATCAAAAAATGTCACGTGCCCGAAAATGGTACCAATAAAAACGTCAACTCGTCCCGCAAAAAATAAGACCTCACATGACTCGGTGGGTCAAAATACGGAAAAATTATAGCTCACAATATGTGGTGATGCAAAAACTATTTTTACAATAAAAAGCGTCTTTTAGCGTGCGACAGCCGCCAAACATAAAAACCGCCATAAATCGTAAATCAAACCCCCCGTTATCACCCCCTTAGTTAGGGAAAAATAATAAAACTAAAAGAAAATGTATTTATTTCCATTTTCCCGCTAGGGTTAGGGTTAGGGTAGGGTTAGGGTTAGGGCTAGGGTTAGGGCTAGGGTTAGGGTTAGGGCTAGGGTTAGGGTTAGGGCTAGGGTTAGGGCTAGGGTTAGGGTTAGGGTTAGGGCTAGGGTTAGGGTTAGGGCTAGGGTTAGGGTTAGGGCTAGGGTTAGGGTTAGGGCTAGGGTTAGGGTTAGGGCTAGGGTTAGGGCTAGGGTTAGGGCTAGGGCTCAGATTAGGGTTAGGGGTGTGTTGAGGTTCAGGTTGGAGTTATAATTGGGGGTTTCCACTGTTTGGGCACATCAGGTGCTCTCCAAAGGCAACATGGCGTCTGATCTCAATTCCAGCCAATTCTGCGTTGAAAAAGTCAAATGGTGCTCCTTCCCTTCCAAGCTCTGCCATGTGCCCAAACAGTGTTTTACCCCCACATGTAGGGTATCAGCCTACTCAGGACAAATTACAAAACAACTTTTGGGGTCCAATTTCTCCTGTTACCCTTAGGAAAATAAAAAATTGGGGGCAAAAATATAATTTTGCGGAAAAAAATGTTTTTTTTATTTTCACGCCCAGGCGTTATAAACTTCTGTGAAGCACTTGGGGGTTCAAAGTGCTCTCCACACATCTAGATAAGCTCGGTGGGGGGTCTAGTTTCCAAAATGGCGTCACTTGTGGGGAGTTTCAATAGTTTAGGTACATTAGGGGCTCTCCAAACGCATATGACACCCGCATACCAATCCATCAAAGTCTGCATTCCAAAACGTCACTACTTCCCTTCCGAGCCCCGACGTGTGCCCATACAGTAGTTTTCTCCCACATATGAGGTATCAGCGTACTCAGGACAAATTGGACAACAACTTTTGGGGTCCAATTTCTCCTGTTACCCTTGGGAAAATAAAAAAAATGGGGACTAAAAGATGATGTTTGTTGAAAAAATACGATATTTTTATTTTCACGCCCGGTCGTTATAAACTTCTGTGAAGCACTGGGGGGTTCAAAGTGCTCACCACACATCTAGATAAGTTCATTAGGGGGTCTAGTTTCCAAAATGGGGTCACTTGTGGGGGGTTTCCACTATTTAGGTACATCAGGGGCTCTCCAAACGCAACATGACACCCGCAGACCATTCCATCAAAGTCTGCATTCCAAAACGTCACTACTTCCCTTCCGAGCCCCGACGTGTGCCCATACAGTAGTTTTCTCCCACATATGAGGTATCAGCGTACTCAGGACAAATTGGACAACAACTTTTGGGGTCCAATTTCTCCTGTTACCCTTGGGAAAATAAAAAAATGGGGACTAAAATATCATGTTTGTGGAAAAAATACGATTTTTTTATTTTCACGCCCGGACGTTATAAACTTCAGTGAAGCACTGGGGGGTTCAAAGTGCTCACCACACATCTAGATAAGTTCCTTGGGGGGTCTAGTTTCCAAAATGGTGTCATTTGTGGGGGGTTTCTACTGTTTTGGTACATCAGGGGCTTTCCTAACGCGACATGGTGTCCGATCTCAATTCCAGCCAAAAACGTCAAATGGCGCTGCTTCCCTTCCGAGCTCTGCCATACGCCCAAATAGTGGTTTACCCCCACATGTGGGGTATCAGCGCACTCAGGACAAATTGCACAATAACTTTTAGGGTCCTGTTACTTTTGGAAAAATAAGAATTGAGGGTGAAAAGATCATTTTTGTGGAAAAAATATGATTTTTTAATTGTACTGCTGTACGTTATAAACTTCTGTGAAGCCCTTGGGGGTTCAAAGTTCTCACCACACATCTAGATAAGTTCGTTGGGGGGTCTAGATTCCAAAATGGTGTCATTTGTGGGGGGTTTCCACTGTTTTGGTACATCAGGGGTTTTCCAATCGCGACATGGTGTCCGATCTCAATTCTAGCCAAAAACGTCAAATGGCGCTGCTTCCCTTCCGAGCTCTGCTATGCGCCCAAATAGTCATTTACACCCACATATGGGGTATCAGCGTACTCAGGACAAATTGCACAATAACTTTTAGGGTCCTGTTACCCTTGGAAAAATAAAAATTGGGGGTGAAAAGATCATTTTTGTGGAAAAAATATGATTTTTTTAATTGTACCGCTGTACGTTATAAACATCTGTGAAGCCCTTGTGGGTTCAAAGTTCTCACCACATATCTAGATAAGTTCCTTGGGGGGTCTAGTTTCCAAAATGGGGTCACTTGGGGGGGTTTCCACTGTTTAGGTACATCAGGGGCTCGCCAAACGTGACATGGCGTCCGATCTGAATTCCAGCCAATTTTGCATTGAAAAAGTCAAACGGCGCTCCTTCCATTCTGAGCTCTGCCATGCGCCGAAACAGTGGTTCCCCCCCACATATCAGGTATCAGCGTACTCAGGACAAATTGCACAATAAGTCTTGCAGTCCAATTTCTCCTGTTACCCTTGGTAAAATAAAGAAAATTGAACCTGAAGTATTTTTTTTGTGAAAAAAAGTTAAAATGTTCATTTTTTTTTTAATATTCAAAAAATTCCTGTGACGCACCTAAAGGGTTAATAAACTTCTTGAATGTGGTTTTAAGCACCTTAAGGGGTGCAGTTTTTAGATTGGTGTCACTTTTGGGTATTTTCTATCATATAGACCCCTCAAAGTGGCTTCAAATGTGAAGTGGTCCCTAAAAATAAAATGGTGTTGCAAAAATGAGAAATCGCTGGTCAATTTTTAACCCTTATAACTTCCTAACAAAAAAAAATTTTGGTTCCAAAACTGTGCTGATGTAAAGTAAACATGTGGGAAATGTTATGTATTAAGTTTTTTGTGTGCCGTATCGCTGTGATTTAAGGGCATAAAAATTCAAAGTTGGAAAATTGCGAAATTTTCAAAATTTTCGCCAAATTTCCGTTTTTTTCACAAATAAACGCAAGTTATTTGAATGCAATTTTACCACTAACATGAAGTACAATATGTCACGAGAAAACAATGTCAGAATCACCGGGATCCATAGAAGCGTTCCAGAGTTATGACCTCATAAAGGTACAGTGGTCAGAATTGTAAAAATTGGCCCGGTAGTTAACGTGCAAACCACCCTTGGTAGTGAAGGGGTTAATTAGGTAGTCCCCGGCCAAAGTGATGTGATTTGCGATCTCTGATACCTCTGCTGGTAGGTCCATACCATGCAGGGCTCTGTTCAATGATTCTGACCAAGCCATCATGGCCTTTGCTACCCAGGTTGCCGCAAATGAGGGGGAGAGTGCTGAACCTGATGCCTCAAATACTGAGCGAGCCAGGCTCTCTATGAGGAGGTCAGTGGGATCCTTGATAGAGGACCCACTAGGTATGGATAACAGGGTCCTAGAGGCCAAGCGTGACATGGGTGGATCTACTGTTAGCAAACTTACGTCCGCGGCCTAGTCCCTGGTAGAAGCCGGGGTATAAATTTTGCCGTCCGCCCGAGGCTCCGATGGGCGGGTCCGCCAGAAGTGGCCGCGTCACGGGGGGCAGGACTTCCGCCCACAGCCTAGCTCCAGGAAAAACCTGGGACTAAATTTCCGGCCTGCGCCGGGACTCAGGGCGGGACCGCCGGACATCGGGCCAGGAGCCTGCGCCGCCGCATGCCACTCTATGTGGCGCAGCCAGGGAGCCCGGGAATGCCTAAGAACGGCGCCAGGGGCACCGATCACGGAGGTCCGCAGTAGCCCTCCCAGCCCACCTCCTTCCATACCTCACCCCTCGACGTCCATCTTCATCCTCAGGTAAGGGGGGCCGAAAAAAAGTTTACGGACAGTGCAGGCACTCTAGCTCCATCTTCCCTTATAGGGGATGAGGAGAGGGACTGTCCGCCACCTTCCATCACCGCTGTCCGGCATTGGTGATGCAGTGGGGGCCGCACGGACTGTTCGCAGGCCTCTGTACAGCCTAGGGTTTCACTACCTTAGGGTGGTCAGGGCTCAGTCCGGCATCATGTCCCACGTAGTGGGAAAGGATACGTGGAGGCGACACTCGCACGTGCTCGCCCGTTGTTGGTTTGGGGAAAATCGGACCCTTTCAATAGGATCCTTTTCCCTCATCTTATCTTCATGGAAAAAATGACAGAGTCTGGAAAAAAGACCAGATGTGTGTGCCTCCAATGGATACTAAGCAAAAACTGATTCCGCCTGCAACTGGGGCGAAGGTGTATACGGCGGAGGAGGAGCTAACCTCTTTTTTTAACTTAGTGTCAGCCTCCAGGCGGCAGAAGCATACACCCACAGTACCTGTGTCCCCCAATGAGGCGAAGGAGAAAAGCTTTGTGAGGACATAATGACCAAGTAAAGAAGTTTCTTTTCCATCCAAAACAAGTGTCTGTCTTGGTCTGAGCGCCCTAATCAGCCGTACTTCTCTTTCCTTGTATTTTACACCCTTCTGGGTGAGCGGCTTGGTGCAGCACGGACCCAGCAGGCTTCCAACCATCCTGCAAGACCTGGACGACGGAGGACAGACGGAGGACCTGTGGTGATATCAGCATCACGTGATGCCCCTTGTGACGGGCTAACCTTGGAACCTGGAAGCCAGGATGACGAATGGTGCACGATAAGCACCGCAAGCTCTGCAAACGTGGTTATGCAGGCAGCATAACCACGGCAGGTTAGTGTACTTTGTTCCTAACCTACTCTATTTGACCACCGGGTATCACACCAGGAGCGCCCCCTCCGCTCTCCTATTTTGATTCCAACACATAGGAGAACGTCGAGCGATTAATGATCCAGGACTCATGAAAAGCGTGACCACAACTCAACCTAAAGCACAAAGGACTTGGTCTTAAAAGGATGCTGCAAACTGGACAATCCCTTTTTGTTAGAAGTGTTTCCTGATCATAAGCCAATTACTGGGTATCACGGATCTCCTGAGATCAGTCCTAATCTATAAGTTTGCAAGCGCGGTCACTGGCAGCCATTTATAGCAGACACTCGGCCTGCGTCTTATGATAGAGGCAGATCCTAAAGATTGAGATGGCACCATCTAGTAGATATGCCATACGTGCTCAAGATGGGAAGATATAATTAAAGGGATGATCCATTTTTAAACTTTAATCTCCAAAACCTTAACCTCCATAAAAGATATGGGACAACATAAAAAAGCCATGATGGCAGATAACGAAATAAAATAACAAATGCAAGTATGTACGCCAGGGTGAACCCACATCACTCCAGTGCAGGCTGCTTCAGTGTTCTCGGAAGGCATCATCCCATTCACGGTCATCTGATCACTGGGCTTTGTGATCGGATGCAGCGGTCAGGTGACTGAAATAGCGGTTGGTCTGAACACTGTCTAAGTTGATCACTGGGTTCAGTGATCATGTGGAGTTAGTTGGTATGAAAACATCAGCCAGTGATTGGCTGCAGCGGTGATACTAAGTCATGCAGGCAGCAGGAGGTACACAAGAGGCAAGTAAATAAGATTTTTGAAAATTTTAAATCTTTAAAAGTTTAAATGCCGATCACTCTTTAAAGTCAGCTCTGATTGTGGAGAAAACTTACCCCACCCCAGTTGAGTGTCCGAGCGAGGTCATTTCCGGTGCCGAGAGGGAGGATGGCGACAGGTGGAGGAGGAAAAAGGTGCAGCTGATCCAATACTGAGAGAATCCAGCCAACCTGGAAAAATAAACAAAATAAAAATATTTATTTTCTAAACGTATGGACATAATAATGTAGTGGTGGCTTCAATTTCTCGCTAAAATGAAGGATACTGATTGTAAATGGTGATTTATCCAGGAGCACAAGGCAGATGAGGCGGATCCGGAAGTGTCTTTCTCACAGTCCGTCTGTCCGGCAACATTTACCGGCCTGAATCATAGATATATCCGGAGGAAGAAAAAAAGATGGTCCACAGCAGACGACGTCCCTGACCAACGCCCCCTAAATCAGAGAGAAACACTGGACTCACCGTGCCGTCACCTCCACACGCCAGGATACGCAACGAGGGAACTTTCCGAAACATCTCTAACCTGCCGGAGATACAACGGGGTGGATGTGAGACCAAACCAGCATGATACAGGAGTACGGTATCCATATTTACAAAGTTATTCAACATTATAAAACCATAGTTGATTTTTTGGGGGTTTTAAACAAATATCACCGACGCCGTCATCAGGTTGTGTGCGGTTTTGCAGCTCTGTGACATCAACTGGGCCGAGATACAACATGAGACACAAGCCACATTACTCGGATCTACCACATGGTGCAGACTGACCAATGATACCCCGGACTGGGGGCAAAACCTGGGGCACCATCCAGATATTGTAACTCCCAGTATAACCCTGACACCATAGGCTAAGGATGCAAGAAAACACGTGTGCGCACACGGCTGCACTCTGCTCATATCAGGAGCCATAACAGCGCCCGGACACAACACAGTTTGGGCTATGAAGTCAAGATCTTCCAGGCAATAATTGCCCCGTGGTTTTACCACAAATTTCTCCAATTTTCTGCATATAAACCTGTTTGCTTCATCACCTGTACTGGCTGCGTGCCTTTATACCATACAGACTTCACGGCTTTGTGTGTGGGCGCCTATTATGTGACTACATCTTAACCTCAATGTTTCAGCTCTGATTGGGAACAGTACAAGAATAAAAATGTAAAAAAAAAAATCCTATTTAAATGAGTAAAGTGGCTCCAATCTGTTCCGCATCTGAATAAATCGGACAGGTGACATCACCTTCCGATGAGATGAACGGAGCCGGATTACCCTATTAATCGAATTTTCTTTAGATACTTCCAAGTGAGCGAAACCGTCTGCTTCGGCACGCAAGCCGGCGGAGAGTCCTACTTGTCAAAAAAATATATCATATACTCCCCCTCCTGAGAAGGGGGATCTGGATCCGGAGAACTTCACCATCCTCTATAGAGCAGAGTTGTGCATAGTTGACTTCCACTCCATTGTCTACGGGACTGATGACAGAAATATCAGAGCGCAGTGTTCGGCTTTCTCCTAGTAGCCTGGTTCCAGGTTACCGGCGCCCCATTCTTATGATAGCTGGGGACCCAGGAATTAGACGCCAAGAGCTCAGTAAGTAGACTCATATCCTATGGATAGGGGAACATTTTATGTTCTGGGAATGCCTCTTAGAATACAAATATCAAAACAATAAAAATAAAAATCTTGTCCATATCTACACGGACCAAGACATGATGTATGGGAATCTGGTGCTGCGGCATTATTACATCCCTATCAATCAGAACATAATAATCACCCCAGACAGCGAATTTTAGCCTATTCTACCCCGGCACCATCTCCTTGAAAGAATTCTGACAATAGAAAATAAGGGAAATTCAATTTTGCTCTGAGTATAAAACGTTTAACCCCCCTGATGGTCTTGAAAGGGTAAAGGAAAGCAGAGATGGATCTCGGGCAGGTATGTGACCCCAATCTAGAGCTTTCCACCCAGAAAGGGACATACACTTCCTCCAGAAGTCACGTGGCCGAGCATGCGGCACATACACCCAGCGCTTATCCGCAGAGGCGCCTGAGTCATATGTTATTTTTGCAGTAAAGTGAGCAATACCTATTTCTATAGTTGGAAGTGAAATCACACCCTGAAGAAATGTTGTCAGAGGGGTGAACAGCTCATTATATAACGGGGAGGTGGTTGGTGAGCAGAATAGCGGATCAGACCCAATCCCCAGAGAGCTGCAGAGCATCTATTGTGACCAAACCACACGTGATGCTCCTGCATCGCTCCATCACATCTAATATTCACTCCATAGAAAAATTCCTTGTGCCCCACAAAAGGTAAAAGTCCCTTACAAATTACCCATCAATATTAAAGGACAGTCACTTAAACATGGTGGTAAGAAAAGGATATGCAATAGTCGAATCTGTGTACTCACGCATCCTTAGGACCACCCTGACTGAGGTCAAACACTTGCCGCGGATTCAGATACCACATGAAGGACTGAAGGATCTTCACACCCTATTGGGGGGGATAGACACCAAATACATCAGACAGCGCCCCCCAACAGCACACATTATTCACCCGGACTGACATTACCCCACAGCTTGGCCAATCGTATACCAATATCGGTGGTGGTCTCAGCTCCGGGACCCCACAGAATTAAAAGTAAAGTGAAATCAATACCAGGTCAAAACCAAAGATTTTGTAGTCGCTACCTCTACCCTGGGGAGACAGGTAGGGGTCCCGAATGAGGGAACCCACACCGGTAATTCACAATGACCCAAGAGGATTTTTAAAAAAGGATTTGGCAGACAGGAAAATGGGGGTACTGCGATGGCAGAATAAGGCTCCTCACTTGATTTCCTCCACTTTTTGGGTTGACGAATACCAACACAGGTTTCATGAGAGGGCACGGAGCGGGTCTGATGATGAACGGTCGCATCCTGGGCTCCTAAAGGACCAAAAGTATTACAGTTATTCAAGTAACAGCGCTCCAAACGAGGGAGCCGGCACTCACAACTTCTTATTATTGCTGTATTGATCCAGGCACAAAAAATGGTTGAACACAACAGCACAAAAATTAAAAAGGCAGAAAAGAAATATCTGTTGTGCTCCCAAGCAACACGTGTCAGACATGCAAGGTCCCGTGTCAATCCTGAGGACCATGCAGGTCTGACACATGTTGCCTGGGAGCACAGCGGATATTTCTTTTCTGCCTTTTTAATTTTTGTGTTGCTGTGCTCCAACCATTTGTTGTGCTTTTTGTATGACTGGATCAATAAAACAATTGCTATACGAAGACGCGAGCGCTGGCTATCATTTGGACTGTTGCTAATTTGTCGTGAACCTGGACAGGTGAGATGATGGCTTCTTTTTCTCAGTTACTCAAGTATAGGACTGTTGCGAATCGTCCCTATAGTTCATAGCATTAGTTATAGCCTTAGAGCCAATTCCAATGCCCGCAGTACACTTCTGACACTTTAACAGCACATGCCATAAGCGTATGACAGGTGGCAGCACCCCCATTTACACTCCAGGTAGAAAACATACAAGCAACTTCCTCCATTGTACTTTATGGGAATTCTGAAAATAGCCGATCGTTTCACGGTTCTCATGAAAACTTACAATGAAGATATTCGCATTCATGATTGGCCTCCATAACATCGCATACACCCCCATTCTGACGATACATGGCCCCCGTAATACTTATTAGTCTCTGCTCCTCTTCTGACATAGCAGCAGCCACCCCACACACGGCCGCTATGTCTGTGACCAGAAGGTTGGGATCACACAAAATGAGTCATAAGATACGTAATGCCCCCATTCTGCAGATTGTGCACCCCCATTTTACAGTATGAAGCCCACCTCTGCTCCCTTCTTGCTGGGCTTCCTCTTGAAAGACGGCCTCTTCTTTTTCTTACTTGATTTGATTGAACTCTGCAAGGAATTGGAGAACATCATAAGAACTGGAGAAATGCAAAGGGCAAGAAGGAGGGTGTACGAGGTCACTTACCTGTGGTCGCCGCACTCTGATTATCCACGTGGGGGGCACGATGACAGCAGCGTGAGCCCCCAAAGAGCAGGGCTCCTCTATGTGGTGGAGCATGAAGCACGAGATCTTATTGTGGTACTGCAGGGGGAGAAAGCGTGCAGACAGGATGAATGAACGGCACGGGAAGCACCGAAAACGTGAAGAACTGATGGGGTATTCCCATCGCAGGCTGTGCCATCAGGTGATGCCCTGACCACTGCGCCTCTTCATAGTTTGTTTTCCTGCAGAGCAGCGCTCACAATGCAGAAACGGGTGAAGGAGACCCAGCACTAACCTTATTTCTCCGGACTGGTGTGAGAACATGAGGTCAGACCCCGACCAATCACTTCATGATGGCATATTCTAGTGAGATTGTCATCCCTGACTAAGATGTTCCTGACGATTGATGATTTGGACCGGCCGTATGGTTGTACCACTGGCCTGAACCATTCTATGCTGCTACATCAGACAGTATTAGCTCTGCAGCATTAGCGGACTCCATCAGGTCCATTCAGCCGCCAATCAGCGCTTACAAGCTCTGTAGCAAACAGCGTGCAAGTGCTGTTCTCATCGCCTAAGAAACTGGTCACCGCTTACCGACTGCAGCAGTGGCCGTAACCTAGGCAACAAGCATTTAATTCTAGAATCAGTTTTTGAGGAGGGAGTGGATTTTTAAAGACAAGTATATTGCAAAGCTACTTGTTTTAATAAGAACGTTAACCATTTATCAACTTGAGACAACCCCTTTAAGACATAACATTAAAGACAGGGTACTGCATACTAAAAGGTTGGAAATACACGCTACCGCCAAAGCCACAGCCGCCTATGATGGTTAGCGAGTAAAAATGAGGCCTTTCCACAAATATTGCCACAGCATGCGGACGTGAAAACCAAGCCAAAGTGAATGCAAATCTAGGCTGTTGATCACCCCCAATAATAATATAGACAGACATTTACAAATATATATTTATTTTTAAGGGAATTAAGCTCTCTAGTAGGCATTAGGTAGCGTTCACAGACAATACACCAAAACAACAAACATAAATCCCAGCCTTGTCCAGGCGCTAACTAAACAGCCCAGACACACATAACATTCTGGAGCATCCACACAGTGCTCTGCTGCTCTCACAGACTGCTCAGCTCTCCTAGCTGACCCATGCAGTCTCCATTCAGGGAGAGACCCCGGCATGTCTCTCTATCTCAGCTACAGCTGACATTTTGGCTGGTCAGTCACCAATAAATAAAGCAAAAAGATGCCAATATCAGTCCGAAATGACAAATATTTCCCATCCAAATTTTCAATATATGGCAGCAAATGAGATAAAATATAACTTTTAATATAACAATTAAAAAGTACCAAAAATAATAATAATAGTGTCACCCACAAGTGAATTTAAAATAAGATGCAAGATAAATGGGTGATCCTCAGAGGATACTTGCAAGCACCCAAACGCATCACATAAGGGATATAGAACGTAACTGATAAAACAGACAACAATCTATATAATGGATACAGCATGGATGAAAGGTTAGGACAATGCTATAGCCAATTGCACATGTATGCACATATATATATTTCAAAGGCCAGACCAACAGGTTCATAGCCTTCCATAAACGAGATTTCAAAAAAAAAAAAAGGAACAATCTCACCAGTTTATGCAGACGGTCAGGAGTCACCAGGGATACTCTGTATACCTACAGGAAGGTAGTGATGGGAAGACAATACCCTGTCAGTTCCCTTACATGCTAACCATTAACTGATCCCCAGGCTCCTGCCCTTACAAGGGCAGTCCACAGCTGGCCCTATATTGCACAAGCCCTGCACTTTCCCTATAAGGGGCGTCACAACGCGTTTCATCCAAGTAACTCTTCAGGGGACTAACTTGTTTAAAGTGCCATAGTGCTATAGCTTAGGCCTGTTTCACACTTCAGTTTTTTCTCGTCAGTTAAAATCTGCCAAAATGGCG
Source organism: Dendrobates tinctorius (assembly GCF_039654945.1). Classification (NCBI taxonomy): domain Eukaryota; kingdom Metazoa; phylum Chordata; class Amphibia; order Anura; family Dendrobatidae; genus Dendrobates; species Dendrobates tinctorius. Next base: position 2,015,333 of record NW_027361792.1, read on the forward strand.
GAAAGCGGATCCGTTGTTAACTGAAGTGAACGGATGGCAGTGGTCCGGTTATTTGACGGATCCGTTGGCTGAAGAATTTTAAAGGAACCGCAGTCCGGGGACGAGAGAGAAGAGAGAGAGGAGAGAGAGAGACTAGAGAAGAGAGAGAGAGAGAGAGACTAGAGAAGAGAGAGAGAGAGACTAGAGAAGAGAGAGAGAAAAAAGAGAGAGAGAGAGAGAAAAAAGAGAGAGAGAGAGAAAAGAGACAAGAGAGAGAAAAGAGACAAGAGAGAGAAGAGAGACGAGAGAGAGAGAGAGAGACGAGAGAGAGAGAGAGAGACGAGAGAGAGAGAGAGACGAGAGAGAGAGAGAGACGAGAGAGAGAGAGAGACGAGAGAGAGAGAGAGACGAGAGAGAGAGAGAGACGAGAGAGAGAGACAGACGAGAGAGAGAGACAGACGAGAGAGAGAGACAGACGAGAGAGACAGACCAGAGAGAGAGACAGACGAGAGAGAGAGACAGACGAGAGAGAGAGACAGACGAGAGAGAGAGACAGACGAGAGAGAGAGACAGACGAGAGAGAGACGAGAGAGAGAGACGAGAGAGAGACGAGAGAGAGAGACGAGAGAGAGACGAGAGAGAGACGAGAGAGAGACGAGAGAGAGACGAGAGAGAGACGAGAGAGAGACGAGAGAGAGACGAGAGAGAGACGAGAGAGAGACGAGAGAGAGACGAGAGAGAGACGAGAGAGAGACGAGAGACGTGAGAGAGACGAGAGAGAGACGAGAGAGAGACGAGAGAGAGACGAGAGAGAGACGAGAGAGAGACGAGAGAGAGACGAGAGAGAGACGAGAGAGAGACGAGAGAGAGAGAGAGAGAGACGAGAGAGAGAGAGACGAGAGAGAGAGAGACGAGAGAGAGAGAGACGAGAGAGAGAGAGACGAGAGAGAGACGAGAGAGAGAGAGACGAGAGCGAGAGAGACGAGAGAGAGAGAGACAAGAGAGAGAGAGACAAGAGAGAGAGAGACAAGAGAGAGAGAGGAGAGAGAAGGAGAGAAAGAGAGAGAAGGAGAGAAGGAGAATTTTTACCGTCCGCCAGAAATGATTTCAGGGTTAAATTTCCGGCTGACATCATTCCTCCGTGCATGCGCAGTACAGAAATGTGGATCCTTCAGCCAAAAAAACGTTACAAGCTCCGTCCGGGCATGTCGGCGGACGCAAAAAAATTGGCGGATCCGCAAAAAAATGGATCCAACGGATGGCCATCCGTCCAGATCCGCCAGTAATGCAAGTCAATGGGGGAAAAAACGGATCCGCCAAACAAAATGGCGGATCCGTTTTTTTACGAAAACGGCGGATCTTGACTGATGGAAAAAAACTGAAGTGTGAAACAGGCCTAAGAGACATACATCCTCCCGCTCTCTATGCTATCTGCTGTCTGCAGAGAGTGGAAGGAAGAGGGCATATATATATCATTAAGTTAATCCACACATATTGCCGCAATTAATTAATTAACGCATATATGTTCGATCATACCTGGCATACCAGACATCCCCCATTGCATGGTTTAACTCTCCCAGGGTGCGCGCCATAATCCGCGCTAAAAACGCCCCACAATGACATCACTGGAAAAGAAAATCCCATGTGTAACGGGCGGATGAAGCCCCATTTCCGGTGCAATCATAAAATGGTGGATGCCCCACTTCCGGTGACAAGCCACATACACGGATGGCACATTTCCAGTTTACAAGACACACTCATACTTGGCGTGTCAAACATATAACGTAAGGCGACCTAACTCAAATAGGGAGCGCGCGTCATAATTCGCGCTAGACACCGCCTCAGCAGACTCCCCAGAACCGATGTCGCCCCACTTCCGGTGAGAGCAAGATGATGGATGCCCCACTTCCGGTGACGTCCATCGGCCAAATGGCGCCACACTTCCGGTTAGCGGGGAACACATCCTGCCACACTCCTAAGAGTGCGGCGCCGCCCCCAGCATCGCCATCAAAGAAAAGCTGAAGAAATAACATTTCAAAATAGCCAAATCTTAAATGAGAGCACCGGAGAGGAACAATAATTCAACCCATATATTTATATAAAGGCGCAATATTATAGCATATCCAAGTATCAAAAATGCAAATGGCGTCCAATTAGAAGCCAGCATATGACGGACACAACCAAATAAAATGCGCAGAAAAAACACAAAATAAGCGGCAACATGAAATGCATATATAGGCATATAATATAAATGTATACACATATGCCAATCCTCAATAATAGGTGACAGGAAGGTGATTAAGGCTTAAAGAAAAATCCAAACTGTAGAACAAAAATTGGAAAAAAGGAGAAAGAAGGAATTCAAATAAAACAATTAAAATTAATCTGTTCATTGAGGCCTTTAGGTGTTACAGTATCCAAGTAGAATATCCACTTAGCCTCACGCTGCAACAGCAACTGATCCCAGTTGCCGCCTCTTTGTGGTTTAAGGACCCTATCAATGGCAGTAAAAGAAAGATATGAAATCTGCCCCTCATGCATACCATGAATATCAGGATACAAATCCAGCTCACCAGACATGGCATTCCAACATTGGAGCACGAGACCGCTGTGTCAAAGCGCACAATCCAAGGCAATGAGAAAAAACTTTGTCCAGCTCCACGATGTAGTGAAAAATATCATGATTAAGAGTGCTTAGCCACTCGAAACGCGTAGATCGATCGCATGCCTTGTAACTCATGCTGGCTTTTAAACCACATTTCTATTGAGTGAATAAAGAATATTTTGCACTATACCATGAATATGCTTTGAGATTGGAGTGTCCCTCTTATGTGTTATGTCTCCCAAATGTTCACCAATTCTCCTCTTAAATTCTCGAATCGTTTTTCCCACGTACTTCAACCCGCACTTACAGGTAACTTTATAAATAACGCCTTTAGTACTACAATTCATGAAGTGTCTAATGACATAATTTTTCCCGGTCACATTGCTTACAAAAGTCTTACTCACACCAATATGTGAACATGCTACACAATGACCACATTTAAAACAGCCCATAACGTCACTGTGGAGCCATGTTCTATTTACTGAAGGTGAAAAATGACTACGCACCAGTCTGTCCTTCAAAGAGCGTGCTTTCCTATATATAATCATAGGAAAATCACTCAAAAACGGAGAAATGTCATTATCCATCTGTAAAATAGACCAATACTTTTTTATGATGTTTCTCACAGGAATTGCACCATTGTCATATGTTGTGATGAATCTGAGGGTATCACTATCCGGGGGCTTCCTATTCATAGAATCGTAGAGTTGGAAGGGACCTCCTGGGCCATCTGGTCCAACCCCCTGCTCCAAGCAGGATTCGCTAAATCATCCCAGTCAGATGTCTGTCCAGCCTCTGTTTGAAGACTTCCATTGAAGAAGAACTCACCACATCTCGTGGCAGCCTGTTCCACTCATTGATCACTCTAACTGTCAAAAAGTTTTTTCTAATATCTAATCTGTGTCTCCTCCCATTCAGTTTCATCCCATTGCTTTTAGTCTTTCCTTGTGCAAATGAGAATAAAGTTGATCCTTCTACAATGTGACAGCCCTTTAGATATTTGTAGACAGCTATTAAGTCTCCTCTCAGTCTTCTCTTTTGCAAACTAAACAATCCCAAATCCTGCAACCTTTCCTCATAAGACAGGGTTTGCAGACCGGTCACCATTCTGGTCGCTCTTTTCTGAACTTGCTCCAGTTTGTTGATGTCTTTTTTAAAATGTGGTGCCTAAAACTGAACACAATATTCCAGATGAGGTCTGACCAAAGGGGAGTAGAGGGCAATAATGACTTCACGTGATCTAGACTGTATGCTTCTGTTAATACATCCTAGAATTGCATTTGTCTGTTTTGCTGCTGCATCACACTGTTGACTCATTCAGTCTGTGATCTATTAGTATACCCAAGTCTTTTTCACATGTGCTGTCACTTAGCCCTATTCCTCCCATTCTGTATATGCTTTTTTCATTTTTAATGCCCAGATGTAGTACTTTGCATTTTTCCCTATTAAAAACCATTCTGTTAGTTGCTGCCCACTTCTCCAGTTTATTTATATCTTTTTGAATCCTCTCTCTCTCTTCTCTAGTATTAGCTATCCCTCCTAGCTTTGTGTCATCAGCAAATTTAATCAGTTTACCCTCAATTCCTTCATCTAAATCATTGATAAGGATGTTGAACAATACAGGGCCCAGGACAGAGCCCTGTGGTACCCCACTTGAGACATTCTTCCAACTGGATGTGCAGCCATTTACGACCACTCTTTGGGTCCGATCACTAAGCCAGTTATGAATCCACCTAACAGTTGCCTTGTCCATTCCATACTTAGTCATTTTTTCAATAAGGATTGTATTGTCGGTTCGGTAGTCAATAAATCAGAACGTCTGCTTTCCTTAGCTCCTTGATAGGCCTGCTTCAACACATGCTTTGGGTAGCCCCTATTCAAAAATCTATCCCTCAAATCCCTGGCTTGTGACTCAAAACTAGATATCTCAGAACAATTCCACCGAATTCTGAGATATTGTCCCTTAGGGATTGCTTTCTTAAGGTATTGAGGATGATGACTACCCCAATGTAATAGGGAATTGGTAGATGTAGGTTTCCTATAAGTAGAAGTCCCTATCTCCCCTTTCTCGTTCTTCTCAATCAATATATCGAGAAAGGGCAGTCTCTATGTCTCAATGACTGAAGTGAAAAACAGGCCTATATCATTGTGGTTAAATTCCTCAACGGAGCCTCTCCAAACAATAAAAATGTCGTCTATGTACCGCGTCCACAATTCAGGGACACGGCACACAGACGACCCCCCATCCTCATCACCACCAAAAACCAAAATCTCCTCCCACCAGCCGAGGAGGAGATTCGCATATGCCGGGGCACAAAGGCTCCCCATAGCGGTCAGTCACCAATAGCAAACTCAACCACTCAACATCCAGCAGACTGACACTCCATGAAGCTACTATCTGGTTCTTAGCAAAACCCTACAGGGGCAACTAATCCAGACCCTGCAGAGCTGAGATTTAACCAGGTCCTTCCCAGCCAGGCTGTGCAGTCGGAGTCGCCGGAGCCCATTTTGGTGGAGTCGGTGTCATGGAAATTGAGGAGTCGGAGGTTTGGCTTACCGGCTCCACAGCCCTGCAGCTACGCTACAAGATATAGTAGAACGATGACACAAGAGACAGAAATACTCACCGCCAATTTGCACCATGAACAGCTGATAGCAACAATCTCTTTGCTGTGAAACGCAAACTTCTGCTGGAACCCCTGAAACGAGCAAAGGAAACTCAGCGAGCTGAAATGCCATAAAAACACAAACCGATCACGTCTACAAGACAGCGGCGGCTCCATTACTACTGGCCAGCGTCTGTGGTGGTGGAGAAAAATGGGAAAGTGCAAAGGCCTATTGGCAAGAAAGTTATTCAAAAGAACTGACCGGTGTAAACTTGGCAGCCGGCAAACAAGTAAAAGTTCATTCATCGCATATTTTACGTGGACCTAAAAGTTATTGCAAATTACATGGAACCGCATTATCTATATAGTTTGCCCCATGAGGTTTACCTCGGCCGCTGCACACGACTTTTAATGCACCTAGCAATCTGTACAGGAGAGAATACCTCCATAGCACAGCATGCAATGGAGCCCAAAAGGTCCAGTCTGGGCCCATGGCTGCCTGCAGGCTCCGTACTACAAATCTGTATAACAAGGATCTATAATACCAATGTGGGCACGAGGCTTTGGATTTTAGGAGACCGTCGAGGTGAGTGCATTGTAATAATTGACCTTCACACACATTTCACACTGTGATTAATCTCATCACCGTCGTAATGTCGCGTGTAGGAGGAAGTGGTGAGACACAAATTCACACCTGCTCCCTGCGAATCCGGAAAACATCAATGCCTCACAAGCAAAGGATCCGCGCTCATCGGCTTGGTCATAATGAATCTGTTCAGTGAAAAGCCGAGCACAGGAAATGTAAAGAAACACAGATACTGGGCTTCCATTGTAAAAAATGTCCTCTACCACGCCACCACATACTGCAAAAAGGGAAATCCTGTGTATACCAGCACAATACTCCTATGCATTTAAAGGGGACAATTTTATCTTTCTACTTAAATGAACATATTTTTTCAGTTCTGTTTGATTAAAAATTGTGCACTGTTTGCGTTCTACGGCCTCCGAGTTGGTCTGTGAATTGCTGGCTGCAGAAGGAGTGAACAGAGTTCCCGCAATGCTTTTATCTGTCTTTTTCTGAGCTCCTCTCAGCTGAGGGTCACAGAGCATGCTCACAACACTCCACTATAGAAATCAATGGATGAGGGTCACAGAGCATGCTCACAACACTCCACTATAGAAATCAATGGATGAGGGTCACAGAGCATGCTCACAACACTCCACTATAGAAATCAATGGATGAGGGTCACAGAGCATGCTCACAACACTCCACTATAGAAATTAATGGATGAGGGTCACAGAGCATGCTCACAACACTCCACTACAGAAATGAATGGATGAGGGTCACAGAGCATGCTCACAACACTCCACTACAGAAATGAATGGATGAGGGTCACAGAGCATGCTCACAACACTCCACTACAGAAATGAATGGATCAGGGTCACAGAGCATGCTCACAACACTCCACTATAGAAATCAATGGATGAGGGTCACAGAGCATGCTCACAACACTCCACAATAGAAATCAATGGATGAGGGTCACAGAGCATGCACACAACACTCCACCATAGAAGTAAATGCATGAGGGTCACAGAGCATGCCCACAACACTCCACCATAGAAATCAATGGATGAGGGTCACAGCATGCTCACAACACTCCACAAGAGAAATGTATGGATGAGGGTCACAGAGCATGCTCACAACACTCCACTATAGAATTCAATAGATGAGGGTCATGAGCATGCTCACAACAATCCACCATATAAATCAATGGATGATGGTCACAGAGCATGCCCACAGCACTCAACTATAGAATTCAATAGAGGAGGGTCATGAGCATGCCCACAGCACTCGGTAACCAGCCACCCCTGCAGTCTACCAGCAGAGGCAAGGAGCGCAGCGCTTGCATGCGGTTTGCCATATGTAGGCGTTGCTCTGAAGCTGGCTAGATCACTGGCTGAAAACGCTGACATATGCGGATACATTGCAACAGACGTTCAAATGCATAAACAGGACAAGGTCACCGATATCAATAATGAGTATAATAATAAAAGTTTCTATTCATGACAGCAAGTCGTGGTCCTAATTACGCCAACATGAAATTCTGAAACATGTATGGCAAAAAACCAGCGCCAGCTCTGAATCTCTATAGACAAGTGCATATTGCTGCTGCGGCTCACCTTCCCGCACTGCCGGCATTTCCCCGCCTGGCGTCTGCGGTGCACCCAATGATGCCGAACAATCACTGGCTGAGAGACAGGAAAGAAATGGGGAAAAAACTTGTTTATCACTAATAAAGGATCATATTCATTGTATTTCAGGTGCAGATATTTACGCTCATACTCATCGGGGGTTGTCATGGGGGTGACAGGTGCGGAAGAAGCTTCCGTGGTAAATGGTGCAACCACCCACAGTACCCGTCATGCCAACACCCTGCCCCTTATATAGCACAGCATATATACTGACGGATTAGCTTTAACCCCTTAAGGACTTCTCATAGTTACCTGTCATTAAAATGTATTTATTACAAAGCAGACGCATTCCTTCTGCCCGGACTATATCACGCCCCTTCATCCAAGAGAAATAAGGTTTTTATTTTTGCATCGATACAGCAGTTTGTTTTTTGTGGGACAAATTGTAGTTATGAGAAACATTCATTTTGCCATATAATGCAGTGAAAAACAGGAACAATTCCTACAATTCTCTCCTTTTAATTTTTTTTTTTTCTTTACGCCGTTTACCGTATGGGTTGGTTAAATGTATATAATTTGATAGATCGCACTTTTATGGTGGTGTAGATAGCAAATATTCTTATTTTTCATTTCTTTACTTTTTTTGTATTTTGTTAATCTTTAAAAACTTTTTTTTTTTTCATTACTTTTCATTTATGTTTCATAAACAATAGGGGGGATTTATCTCCTATGAAGGATTACAAGATGGCAGTAATGGGGGTCCTATGTAGATCTCCGGATGTTATGGCATCTCATCTTTGATACATGGCCCATATAAAGCGGGCTCAGCTTCTGCATCCACTCCATATGTACTCAATGTGTGACATATATGTACACCACATTTCACGAATGGGTTAAAGTGACATATAGTTGCCCCAAAAAAGCTTTGCATGCTCTGCAGGTCCTGACACGTCTCTGCAGTGTCAGGACCTGCAGTACAAATACAATCGATTTAAAGGGAACCTGTCATCCCCCCAGGGCGTTTTTAACTAAAAGAGTCACCTTCAGCAGCACTAAAGCCCCCTGTCTCACATAGCGAGATCGCTGTTGCGTCACCGATTTTGCCTGCGATCTTGCTACGTGTGACACATAGCGGCGATCGGGCCCCTGCTGCGATGTCGCTGAACGTGCTCGAATGTCCTGGGCCATTTTTTGATCGCTGGTGTCCCACTGGCCAGAATGCATCGCTGTGTTTGACAGGGACAACGACCTCAATACTACAGTCATGGCCAAAAGTTTAGAGAATGACACAAATATTAATTTTTACAAAGTCTACTGCTTCATTTTTTCTAATGGCAATTTGCATATACTCCAGAATGTTATAAAGAGTGATCAGCTTAACAGCAATTACTTGCAAAGTCAATATTTGCCTCGAAAATTAACTTTATCCCCCAAAACACATTTCAGCATCATTGCAGCCCTGCCTTAAAAGGACCAGCTAACATCGTTTCAGTGATTGCTCCATTAACACAGGTGTGGGTGTTGATGAGGACAGGGCTGGAGATCAATCTGTCATGATTAAGTAAGAATGACACCACTGGACACTTTAAAAGGAGGCTGGTGCTTGGCATCATTGTTTCTCTTCTGTTAACCATGGTTATCTCTAAAGAAACACGTGCAGTCATCATTGCACTGCACAAAAATGGCCTAACAGGGAAGAGTATCGCAGCTAGAAAGATTGCACCTCAGTCAACAATCTATCGCATCATCAAGAACTTCAAGGAGCGAGGTTCCCTTGTTGCCAAAAAGGCTCCAGGGCGCCCAAGAAAGACCAGCAAGCGCCAGGACCGTCTCTTAAAAGTGTTTCAGCTGCAGGATCGGGCTACCAGCAGTGCAGAGCTTGCTCAGGAATGGCAGCAGGCAGGTGTGAGTGCATCTGCACGCACTGTGAGGCGGAGACTCTTGGAGCAAGGCCTGGTCTCAAGGAGGGCAGCAAAGAAGCCACTTCTCTCCAGAAAAAACATGGACAGACTGATATTCTGCAAGAGGTACAGGGAGTGGACTGCTGAGGACTGGGGTAAAGTCATTTTCTCTGATGAATCCCCTTTTCGATTGTTTGGGACATCTGGAAAACGGCTTATTCGGAGAAGACGAGGTGAGCGCTACCACCAGTCTTGTCTCATGCCAACTGTCAAGCATCCTGAAACCATTCATGTGTGGGGTTGCTTCTCAGCCAAGGGAATGGGCTCTCTCTCAGTCTTGCCTAAAAACACAGCCATGAATAAAGAATGGTACCAGAATGTCCTCCAAGAGCAACTTCTCCCAACCGTCCAAGAGCAGTTTGGTGATCAACAATGCCTTTTTCAACATGATGGAGCACCTTGCCATAAAGCAAAGGTGATAACTAAATGGCTCAGGGAACAAAACATAGAGATTTTGGGACCATGGCCTGGAAACTCCCCAGATCTTAATCCCATTGAGAAATTGTGGTCAATCATCAAGATTCAGACAAAAAAAATTCAAATTCAGACAAAATTAAAGCATTGATTTTGCAAGAATGGACTGCTATCAGTCAGGATTTGATCCAGAAGTTGATTGAGAGCATGCCAGGGAGAATTGCTGAGGTCCTGAAGAAGAAGGGTCAACACTGCAAATATTGACTTGCTGCATTAACTCATTCTAACTGTCAACATAACCTTTTGTTACTCATAATATGATTGCAATTATATTTCTGTATGTGATAAAAACATCTGACAAACGCACATAAAAACCAGAGGGCAGCAGATCATGTGAAAATATAATATTTGTGTCATTCTCAAAACTTTTGGCCATGACTGTACAGGTCTGAGAGACAGGGTCCCAACGACCCTCATATCGTTCCGTATTGTTGCTGCGTCGCTGTTGAGATCTGACCCCCAGTAACGCCGAAATATTAACTTTTACAAATAGGTCCTCATACCTGTAACGCGTCCCATAGGTATTGTGTGTCCCCCTGTATCAGCCACCTCATGTCTCTGTATCGTCTGGGCCCCGCCTCCTATAGCCGTCCATCATGCCCCGGTGCTGCCGTCTGTGCCCCGCCTCCTTCGGTCTCCTACCCCACAGTGTGTGTGTTATGATGTATTCACACTGCGGGGCAGGATCTGGGGCCTTCACAACACGCAGGCGTGATCGCCTGATGTCAGTTCACGGGCAGCGCGCACTGCGCATGCCCGAGAACTGTTTTCACAGAGCAGGCACCGGCATAGGAGACAGTAGGCGGCGAAGCCCAGACGGCAGAGCAGGGGCATGATGGACGGCTATAGGAGGCGTGGCCCAGACGCTACAGAGACATGATTGACGGCGGGGAGGCAGCTGCTTCAGGGGGACACAATACCTATGGGACGCATTACAAGTATGAGGACCTATTTATAAAATTTAATATTTCGGCGTTACTGGGGGTCAGAAACAGAAGAGCCACCTTCACAGAATGCAGCCTTAGTGCTTCTGAAGGTGGCTCTTTTAGCTAAAACAGCCCAGGGGGGGTGACAGGTTCCCTTTAAATCAGAATTGTGTAATGCTTCATTTCCCCTGTGGTGGCACTGCAGACAAAAAGACCATTTGCTGCTGATTGCAGATGATCACTGGGGATCCCAGCGCTATAATCACTTTTAAAAAGGATTTCTGAGAGCCTAGAAGAGAAAGCAGAAGAATGAGCGTTTCCCCTTACCTCCCGTATATTGCGAGAACCAGATTCGCGGAATGATGGCTTACATCGGAAGTTTATCTGGAAAGGAAAGAACAAGTTAAGCTGAAGATTCAAGTCTCCGCAGGGATTCAATGAAAAATTAGAAAACCACTCACCTTCTCTAGCTGCTCAATGCAAGGAGTGTGAACCACGATCTTACACGCCGCGCACTTCCTCCGGGACGCCGACTTTTGCTGTTGAAAAGACAAAAATACCATTAATGAAAAAAAAAGCAACACAATGGCAGACTCCACGGAGAATACCTGTACTACAAAGAATCAGAGATCTAGAATTCACAGAAAGAACCAGTGGGTGGGAAAAGCACACAATAGCTTCTGTGCCAGCCGTTAATCGGCCGATTGTTCTCCGTCACCGGCATGATCCTTGCATTGGCCTGTATAAAAAAAGTGCCTAATTGACATTGTTATGCCACATGAGCGCTGCAGCCGATCAGTAGCCCCCAATGGGCTGCTTCGCTCTCACTTACATAGGATGAAATGCGGACGTCAGGTGGAGGTGTGAGCGCTGCAGCCCACTGACGGACGCTCTTATGGCAATCATCCGCACTACAAAAGTTATTGTATACTGTTTTCTATTAGACCTTAGACTTTTTTGTGGGGAGGAAAAATTATATGGAACAAACCGAGTTTTGGCACGAAACTGGATTTGGACCTTTAGCAAAACTGAAAGGTGTGCAAAGTGAATGGTAGCACCCAGCGCCAGGTGGCTGCTGCCAAGGCGAACAGGATTGTGGGAGGCTTCAAAGGGACGAAGCTGCCGATGATGAGAATATATTTCTACCTGTATACAAACTACTAGTCAGATTGAATATTGTGGATTTTCACCTGTATTAAAGGTTCACGTTTTTTATCTTAAAAAAAGCAGCGTAACTAGAAAGTTCTTGTAAAAACTTTCAACTTGGCAATATACTTTTTACTAAAATTATGCACCGTTCTCCAGATAACATTTTCCTTTTATTATTCTTTACGGCTCGTGGCCTAGTGTCCGACCACTTCAGCGATCTCCCCGCAGTGGCCAAACATCTGCAGTGCTTAGAAGCGATGGAGTGAATGGTCAGTAAAGTGCGCGCCGCCCCCCAGGAAGCAGAAAGTGTTAAAATCCGCACCAAAATCTGCTTGTGTTATGGGTGGACATCACTGCAGATTTCTGCTGAAACAGTTCGGTGTGCTGGTCACAGGAGGGCAGATCTCTGGATACACGCGAGAGGCTTGTTAGACCCAGCTTCATAGCTTCCATAGACGTAACTGGGACCAGCACAGACATCTCAATTCTATGTCTCAGATGAACAGAAGGCACAAGAGATAATTGAAGGAAGAAGCTTTCTGTGTGGGCAGAAGGGATGTGCGTTTCCCCCATCAGGCACAGTCATTATCGTGAAGTGGCCGCTTCCAGCACGGCTGACACTACATGCCCTCTACAGTACCGGGCACAGACCACTTCACATGCACAGGACACGATTGTAAGGGGCACTCTATGTTCTGCTGCAGCACAAAGTGAAGCCTAATGCCATCTGCAATTATTGTAATAACAGCAAAATTCAGATTTATATATATATTTACCTATGTTTAGGACAAACAGTGATAGAGATGGGATGGATGGATGAATAGACAGGCAGTCAGACAGACAGACAGGTAGGTAGACACACCTATTATATTACCCATCTTTCTATTCTACCATCCATTCTACCCATCCATCCAATCTACCCATCCAGTCTAGACATTCATTCTACCCATCCATCCAATCTAATCATTCTTCCCATCCATCCAATCCAACCAATCTAATCATCCATCCATTCTACCCATCCGTTCAATCTAATCATCCATCCTACCCATCCAATCTAATCATTCTTCCATTCTAACCATCCATTCTTCCAATCCAATCTAATTATCCATCCAATCTACCCATCCAGTCTAGACATTCATTCTACCCATCCATCCAATCATTCTTCCCATCCATCTAATCCAACCATCCATCCATTCTACCCATCCGTTCAATCTAATCATTCTTCCATTCTAACAACCATCCATTCTTCCAATCCAATCTAATTATCCATCCAATCTACCCATCCAATCTAAACATCCATTCTACCCATCCATCCAATCTAATCATTCTTCCATTCTAACCATCCATTCTTCCCATCCATCCAATCCAACCAATCTAATCATCCATCCATTCTACCCATCCATCCAATCTAATCATTCTTCCATTCTAACCATCCATCCATTCTTCCCATCCAATCTAATCATCCATCTAATCATTCTTCCATTCTACCCATCCATCCAAACATCCATTCTAACCATCCATCCATTCTACCCATCCATCCAATTTAGACATCCATTCTTCCCATCCATCCAATCTAGTCATCCATCCAATCATTCATTCATTCTACCCATCCAATCATTCATCCATTCTACCCATCCATCCAATCTAATCATCCATCCATTCTACCCATCCATCCTACCCATCCATCCAACCCATCCATCCATTCTACCCATCCATCCATTCTAACCATCCATCCATTCTACCCATCCATCCAATCTTATCATCCATCCAATCTAATCATCAATTCATCCATGCATCCCACCCACCATACAACCACAGCATCATCCATCCATCTGTTCCATCCACCCCACCATCAATCCGTGTGTTCCATCCACCCCATCATCCATCTGTTCCATCCACCCCACCAATCCGTGTGTTCCATTCACCCCATCATCCATCCACCCCACCATCAATCCGTGTGTTCCATCCACCCCATCATCCATCCATCTGTTCCATCCACCCCACCATCAATCCGTGTGTTCCATCCACCCCATCATCCATCCATCTGTTCCATCCACCCCACCATCAATCCGTGTGTTCCATCCACCCCATCATCCATCCATCTGTTCCATCCATCCCACCCATCCATCCGTGTGTTCCGTCCATCTAGTTCCATTCGTTCATTCATGCATTGAGGCAGCTCAATGACAAACTCAGTTCTGCACTTCTCCACTGACACAATTGTGCAAACAGAAAAAAATATCAAAAAGGCTTCCCGTGGAGCATGGGCCAAAATAGACTCCACAGTGGGAGGGATGAACCCTGACTGCAGACTGTCGCTCTCTCATTACAGAAAGGTGACCAGTGGTAAGTGACTCCCGGGAAGCGTGACCTCTGTGCTGACACAGCGGTATATGGGCAATGTAAATAAGAGCACGTCAGAGTGGAACACGGGCTGATAAACCTGACAATGTACACGAATATGGCGGTATTGCACACTGTATTTTTATTGTATGGCTATGACGCCGACGATCACTGATCCCGGAGATCGCTGCCTGCACAGAAGGATAATTTACAAGTGTCTACAATATACACCGAGCTCTTCAAGGAGGCCGGACTCACCATAAATGGCTTTTAACACAGACTCTTGTTCTACGACTAAATGCACCTATCGGTAAACACAGAATTAACCGGAGCGTGAACCCGTGTAATAGAACAATCCGTGTAAGAGAATTCTCTAAAATGGATTCAGACGGTTTAAATCTATCACATTAGTTCAGAGCCACTCAGCCGGGACCTGCGTCTACGGGGTGAAGCGGGCAGTCTGAGGCTCTGCTCACACTGACAGCAGATGTGTACGGTTTTGGATCCCTTTTGGGATGGCAAAAATGTAAATAAAATGATCCAGTACAGGATCTTTTTATTTAAACGAGAATGAAAAAGGCCACTGCAAAGTATACAGACTCGAGGTGTTGGGCTGAGTAAATTATGTGTAGGCACAGCTGGCAATATGAAAAAAAAAGCTGAACTGCAGTGTAAAGCACTTGGGCAGGAAAAAAAAAATGAGTAACCTTATTAACACCTGACATCATCTGACAGGCAGAACACTGAATCCATTAGACACACAATAAATGAGCTGGAGTCACTAATCAGAAGACCAGTATCATAGCAATAACAATGCCTTCCCAATTCAGTTTCCACAACCTAAGTGCCCCCCGCATCTGAGCAAGTGCCCCCCGCATCTGAGTAAGAGCCCCCCGCATCTGAGCAAGTGCCCCCCGCATCTGAGCAAGTGCCCCCCGCATCTGAGCAAGTGCCCCCCGTAGTGCACATACCTGGATTTTAGCCGTACAATATTGTTCACCAACATAACAGAAATCTCCAGACACACTGGTCTCAAACCAGAGGTGATCGCCGTACAAAGCCGCCTCCTGTAACGAGAGAAGAGATCATTAAATTACTTCCAGGCAATAATCACCAATATCAATCGTCTCTACCGGTAATGAGGACCAATTGGGACCAGGGTCACCTAACAAAGGCACACCCTACTGACAAAAATGGGGACACTCAGATGGAAATGTAAGCTACATCTCATGAGAGGAAAGTAAGTAATATACGTACACAGTGTCTGCACCAGCAGAATAGTGAGTGCAGCTCTGGGGTATAATACAGGATGTAACTCAGGATCAGTAATGTAATGTATGTACACAGTGACTGCACCAGCAGAATAGTGAGCGCAGCTCTGGGGTATAATACAGGATGTAACTCAGGATCAGTAATGTATGTACACAGTGACTGCACCAGCAGAATAGTGAGCGCAGCTCTGGGGTATAATACAGGATGTAACTCAGGATCAGTAATGTAATGTATGTACACAGTGACTGCACCAGCAGAATAGTGAGTGCAGCTCTGGGGTATAATACAGGAGGTAACTCAGGATCAGTAATGTAATGTATGTACACAGTGACTGCACCAGCAGAATAGTGAGCGCAGCTCTGGGGTATAATACAGGATGTAACTCAGGATCAGTAATGTATGTACACAGTGACTGCACCAGCAGAATAGTGAGCGCAGCTCTGGGGTATAATACAGGATGTAACTCAGGATCAGTAATGTAATGTATGTACACAGTGACTGCACCAGCAGAATAGTGAGTGCAGCTCTGGGGTATAATACAGGATGTAACTCAGGATCAGTAATGTAATGTATGTACACTGTGTCTGCACCAGCAGAATAGTGAGCGCAGCTCTGGGGTATAATACAGGATGTAACTCAGGATCAGTAATGTAATGTATGTACACAGTGACTGCACCAGCAGAATAGTGAGTGCAGCTCTGGAGTATAATACAGGAGGTAACTAAGGATCAGTAATGTAATGTATGTACACAGTGTCTGCACCAGCAGAATAGTGAGTGCAGCTCTGGGGTATAATACAGGAGGTAACTCAGGATCAGTAATGTAATGTACGTACACAGTGACTGCACCAGCAGAATAGTGAGTACAGCTCTGGAGTATAATGCAGGAGGTAACTCAGGATCAGTAATGTAATGTACGTACACAGTGACTGCACCAGCAGAATAGGGAGTGCAGCTCTGGGGTATAATACAGGATATAACTCAGGATCAGTAATGTAATGTATGTACACAGTGACTGCACCAGCAGAATAGTGAGTGCAGCTCTGGAGTATAATACAGGATGTAACTCAGGATCAGTAATGTATGTACACAGTGACTGCACCAGCAGAATAGTGAGTGCAGCTCTGGAGTATAATACAGGATGTAACTCAGGATCAGTAATGTAATGTATGTACACAGTGATTGCACCAGCAGAATAGTGAGTGCAGCTCTGGGGTATAATACAGGAAGAACTCAGGATCAGTAACGCAATGTATGTACACAGTGACACAGGAAGTAACTCAGGATCAGTAATGCAATGTATGTACACAGTGACTGCACCAGCAGAATAGTGAGTGCAGCTCTGGGGTATAATACAGGAGGTAACTCAGGATCAGTAATGTATGTACACAGTGACTGCACCAGTAGAATAGTGAGTGCAGCTCTGGGGTATAATACAGGAAGTAACTCAGGATCAGTAATGCAATGTATGTACACAGTGACTGCACCAGCAGAATAGTGAGTGCAGCTCTAGGGTATAATACAGGATGTAACTCAGGATCAGTAATGTAATGTATGTACACAGTGATTGCACCAGCAGAATAGTGAGTGCAGCTCTGGGGTATAATACAGGAAGTAACTCAGGATCAGTAATGCAATGTATGTACACAGTGACTGCACCGGCAGAATAGTGAGTGCAGCTCTGGAGTATAATACAGGATGTAACTCAGGATCAGTAATGTAATGTATGTACACAGTGACTGCACCAGCAGAATAGTGAGTGCAGCTCTGGGGTATAATACAGGAAGTAACTCAGGATCAGTAATGCAATGTATGTACACAGTGACTGCACCAGCAGAATAGTGAGTGCAGCTCTGGAGTATAATACAGGATGTAACTCAGGATCAGTAATGTAATGTATGTACACAGTGATTGCACCAGCAGAATAGTGAGTGCAGCTCTGGAGTATAATACAGGAGGTAACTAAGGATCAGTAATGTAATGTATGTACACAGTGTCTGCACCAGCAGAATAGTGAGTGCAGCTCTGGGGTATAATACAGGAGGTAACTCAGGATCAGTAATGTAATGTATGTACACAGTGTCTGCACCAGCAGAATAGTGAGTGCAGCTCTGGGGTATAATACAGGAGGTAACTCAGGATCAGTAATGTAATGTACGTACACAGTGACTGCACCAGCAGAATAGTGAGTACAGCTCTGGAGTATAATGCAGGAGGTAACTCAGGATCAGTAATGTAATGTACGTACACAGTGACTGCACCAGCAGAATAGGGAGTGCAGCTCTGGGGTATAATACAGGATATAACTCAGGATCAGTAATGTAATGTATGTACACAGTGACTGCACCAGCAGAATAGTGAGTGCAGCTCTGGAGTATAATACAGGATGTAACTCAGGATCAGTAATGTATGTACACAGTGACTGCACCAGCAGAATAGTGAGTGCAGCTCTGGAGTATAATACAGGATGTAACTCAGGATCAGTAATGTAATGTATGTACACAGTGATTGCACCAGCAGAATAGTGAGTGCAGCTCTGGGGTATAATACAGGAAGAACTCAGGATCAGTAATGCAATGTATGTACACAGTGACACAGGAAGTAACTCAGGATCAGTAATGCAATGTATGTACACAGTGACTGCACCAGCAGAATAGTGAGTGCAGCTCTGGGGTATAATACAGGAGGTAACTCAGGATCAGTAATGTATGTACACAGTGACTGCACCAGTAGAATAGTGAGTGCAGCTCTGGGGTATAATACAGGAAGTAACTCAGGATCAGTAATGCAATGTATGTACACAGTGACTGCACCAGCAGAATAGTGAGTGCAGCTCTAGGGTATAATACAGGATGTAACTCAGGATCAGTAATGTAATGTATGTACACAGTGATTGCACCAGCAGAATAGTGAGTGCAGCTCTGGGGTATAATACAGGAAGTAACTCAGGATCAGTAATGCAATGTATGTACACAGTGACTGCACCAGCAGAATAGTGAGTGCAGCTCTGGAGTATAATACAGGATGTAACTCAGGATCAGTAATGTAATGTATGTACACAGTGACTGCACCAGCAGAATAGTGAGTGCAGCTCTGGGGTATAATACAGGAAGTAACTCAGGATCAGTAATGCAATGTATGTACACAGTGACTGCACCAGCAGAATAGTGAGTGCAGCTCTGGAGTATAATACAGGATGTAACTCAGGATCAGTAATGTAATGTATGTACACAGTGACTGCACCAGCAGAATAGTGAGTGCAGCTCTAGGGTATAATACAGGATGTAACTCAGGATCAGTAATGTAATGTACGTACACAGTGACTGCACCAGCAGAATAGTGAGTGCAGCTCTGGGGTATAATACAGGAGGTAACTCAGGATCAGTAATGTATGTACACTGTGACTGCACCAGCAGAATAGTGAGTGCAGCTCTGGGGTATAATACAGGAGGTAACTCAGGATCAGTAATGTAATGTAGTGACTGCACCAGCAGAATAGTGAGTGCAGCTCTGAAGTATAATACAGGAGGTAACTCAGGTTCAGTAATGTAATGTATGTGCACAGTGACTGCACCAGCAGAACAGTGAGTGCAGCTCTGGAGTATAATACAGGAGGTAACTCAGGATCAGTAATGTAATGTATGTACACAGTAACTGCACCAGCAGAATAGTGAGTGCAGCTCTGGGGTATAATACAGGATGTAACTCGGGATCAGTAATGTAATGTATGTACACAGTGACTACACCAGCAGAATAGTGAGTGCAGATCTGGGGTATAATACAGGATGTAACTCGGGATCAGTAATGTAATGTATGTACACAGTGACTACACCAGCAGAATAGTGAGTGTAGCTCTGGGGTATAATACAGGATGTAACTCGGGATCAGTAATATAATGTATGTACACAGTGACTGCACCAGCAGAATAGTGAGTGCAGCTCTGGGGTATAATACAGGGTGTAACTCAGGATTAGTAATGTAATGTATGTACACAGTGACTGCACCAGCAGAATAGTGAGTGCAGCTCTGGGTTATAATACAGGAGGTAACTCAGGATCAGTAATGTAATGTATGTACACAGTGACTGCACCAGCAGAATAGTGAGTGCAGCTCTGGGGTATAATACAGGAGGTAACTCAGGATCAGTAATGTAATGTAGTGACTGCACCAGCAGAATAGTGAGTGCAGCTCTGAAGTATAATACAGGAGGTAACTCAGGATCAGTAATGTAATGTATGTGCACAGTGACTGCACCAGCAGAACAGTGAGTGCAGCTCTGGAGTATAATACAGGATGCAACTCAGGATCAGTAATGTAAGTACACAGTGACTGCACCAGCAGAATAGTGAGTGCAGCTCTGGAGTATAATACAGGAGGTAACTCAGGATCAGTAATGTAATGTATGTACACAGTAACTGCACCAGCAGAATAGTGAGTGCAGCTCTGGGGTATAATACAGGATGTAACTCGGGATCAGTAATTAATGTATGTACACAGTGACTCCACCAGCAGAATAGTGAGTGCAGCTCTGGGGTATAATACAGGATGTAACTCGGGATCAGTAATATAAAATGTATGTACACAGTGACTGCACCAGCAGAATAGTGAGTGCAGCTCTGGGGTAGAATACAGGATGTAACTCAGGATCAGTAATGTATGTACACAGTGACTGCACCAGCAGAATAGTGAGTGCAGCTCTGGAGTATAATACAGGATGTAACTCAGGATCAGTACAGGATAAGCAATTTAATATATGTACAGTGTGACCTATCTGAAAGGATAATGAGTTAAGCTCTGGAGTGTTATAGCGTAATCTGTTAAAGATTAGCATTATTACAGGGCCAATAACCACAGTTCCTATACCCCCTTCTTAAATCACTGGCTACCTATAAACTGCAGAAAACAATCTAAGAGGAAGTATTCTTAATTATAACTGGAACCAGAGAAGGAAACCATTAAGAAAGCAAGAGACTAACTACTTGACATTAAAGAATTGGAATAAAAAAATTGAATATTAAAATCTCTTTTCTTCCTTTGTTAGAACAGCCAACATGGGACCGTGTAAACTTATAATAAAACTATGGCCAAAATACAAACAGGAAATAGGAGTAACAGCAAACGCCACAGGAAACCACAACCTGAAGACGTCTGGAGATAAACGTTACCGCCTGGCAACCTGGGCCATACAAATCGAGCCACTGGTCTGATAAGGAAGGAAAATCATGCCAAGGAGAAGCCCACCACCAGCCAAACACTCAGGGTTATGACAAAAGCCGTAGAGCAACGGTCCCCAGAGAGGAAGGGATAAAATAACAGCGCAGTACTGGTGGGGAAAACACAAAGTCCGGGATTGTCTACCAGCAGCCAAAAGATTAGTGTCCAGCAGAAGCCACGCAACCGAACTCATGGAGGAAGGATGGACCGTGTGAACCGTTCCAGGGGGACAAGATAACAATCAAAACGAGATCAAACCAGAACTAAAAGGAAACAACCGAATAAGAAATATTTTCAATTGTGGATGTTAAAAATACCTGCACATTATTAAAAAAATATATATATACGGTATATACTATTATTATTATTATTATTATTATATTAACAATAAATAATAATAATAATAATAATATACTGCTCCATGTCATCTTTCCCTCGTCCAGTGCCAGTGAATGTGAATCAATAATTAAAACGTGTAAAACTAATAGCACTAAACCCAACGTGTAAAACTAATAGCACTAAACCCAATCCCCACGGCCTGGACGATCCCAGCATTTCCTGCTTTGAATTGATCACCACTGCAGCCAATGATTGGCTGCAGAGGTATCTCTGTCTAGATGAGGCAGGAATTCAAGGTATGGGAACAACGGAGGAGTGGCAAGGAGAGTTTTACATTACTATTTTTTACAATTATAAAAAATACAAGTGGCTGAACATTGTACACACATTTTTCCTGTTATGCCTAATGTGGTTGGAAAATGTACAAGTGTTTATTTAATCACCTAGAGACCAGGATAATTTTTCATTTTTGTACTCATCTTTTTCCTTCCTCGGCCTTTTGATTACTTTTTGTTTTACGTATTTAGATTATGTGTTAAATAATTTTATGTTTTCAAACATCCAACTTTTACACAGGCAGGAATTCCAAATATACTTAGAATTGCATTTACTTATTTCTTACACTTATCTTTACCTTTCTTAAACCTTGATCGTCTGGACTATATACTACTATACTTCAGTATTGTAGCATAAATATACTGCAGCAATATCCAAAATAATGACCTCCTATGTGGACAGAGGTTCATAGGTGTACCAAGATGGCAGCAATGGGGGGTGTACATGTCAAATGGATCTCGTCTGCCATGATAAAGTATCAGCACCCGGAAATTGTGTCAAGGGACGCACAGCTGATGGGCCTGCCACAAATTGGAAACTATTTCATTAAATGGGGCTTAAGAGATTGACAGCAGCATCTAAATAGTTAAACGGGAATAATGGAAGCTAGTTCTGGTCCAGCTAGAGTTGGGTGTTGGCTCAACTAAGGGTATGTGCACATGGAGTTTTTAGGTTGTGCGGATTTTGCTGAAAAATCCGCAGGTTTATCTGCGGATTACCCTGCGGTTTTGCCCTGCGGTTTCACACCTCATAATGGAGAAGGTGTGAAACCGCAGCGGAATCCGCACAAAGAATTGACATGCTGCGGATTGTAACCCGCGGAAAAATCCGCAGCATGTGCACAGCGTTTTTAAGTTTACCATTGCAAACAATGGTACTGTACAACGCACCTAAATCTGCAGCGGACCCGCAGGGCCAAAACCGCTGCGGATCCGCAGCAGAATCCGCACGGTGTGCACACAGCCTAAACCCTGGAGCCGGCACCATATAAAAGGCCCCCCGTCTGTGAAGAGAATATACTGTATGTCACAGGTTGTTAAAGGTTCGCAATGACTCAAAGTGATGACATCTACCATAACTTTGATGTGGGTTTGACTTCTGAGACTCCCACCAATCCATGAGCTTGAAGGGGCTGCAGCCTGTTTTTCCCTACACGGCAGCGGACCCCAGCCATCCACTATGCAAGTGAACGGTGCTGTACTGCGGCTCCCGGTAACGTCAGTGTGCGGTGGATGCTCCGAATCGAACACTATACTGTCATTACAACCCAGAAATAGTGGGGGTTCTGGCATTCTGGACTCACGTGATGGTATATGATTGCAGTATGGCCATAGGTTGGGAACATAATGGCGGATACTCACAGTCCAGTCCACGGTACTGCGGATTTGTGTTTCCGAGTCGATGTGCACCACGCTGGACGACGAGGACGGTGTGAGATGCTGGGCTCCAGATTTGGCAATAGCTTTTCTGCAAAACATAAAGACGCATCTGAGATTGTGTAAGCGACAATAAACGACCGACTCACGTGGACTACACGGTCTAATGACCAGACGGGAGATCTCCGCTGGGCAAAAGTGGCCATGAGGCTAACACTCAAATGAGTTATCTCAATGGCAGAATTACAAGATGCCTGGTGATCCCAAAAACATGGCTGACCCATTAAGACTTCACATATTTATTAGATACTACAGGCCATGAAGGATCGGAAATATACACGTGGTTCATCAGATGTGGCCATCAGGACAGACTTCAGAAGCCTCAAATTTGGTCCTGAGGGCCTCTGGGCTGAAGTGCTATAGACCCCGCTCTGACTGCAGAGATGGGGTCACACATCAGGTGGACTTACCACTACACCTTTGGCTGCTACACACGCCGTGCGACCAAAGGCGGCGATGCCACATAGCGCTGTAAAGACAGTGAATGCAGTCTTGTTGCAAACAGCAACACGGGACCATCTTCATTTATATGATGCGGAGACGTAGCACTGCCATAGGGCTATCTCTTGCCATGTCACACAAGTCATAGCCAAAGAAGCCATAATGTAAGTTACAGTTAGGTCCATATATATTTGGACAGAGACAACATTTTTCTAATTTTGGTTCTAGACATTACCACAATGAATTTTAAACAAAACAGTTCAGATGCAGTTGAAGTTCAGACTTTCAGCTTTCATTTGAGGGTATCCACATTAACATTGGATGAAGGGTTTAGGAGTTTCAGCTCCTTAACATGTGCCACCCTGTTTTTAAAGGGACCAAAAGTAATTGGACAGATTAAATAATTGTAAATAAAACGTTCATTTCTAGTACTTGGTTGAAAACCCTCTGTTGGCAATGACTGCCTTAAGTCTTGAGCTCATGGACATCACCAGACGATGTGTTTCCTCCTTTTTGATGCTCTGCCAGGCCTTCACTGCGGTGGTTTTCAGTTGCTGTTTGTTTGTGGGCCTTTCTGTCTGAAGTTTAGTCTTTAACAAGTGAAATGCATGCTCAATTGGGTTGTGATCAGGTGACTGACTTGGCCATTCAAGAATATTCCACTTCTTTGCTTTAATAAACTCCTGAGTTGCTTTGGCTTTATGTTTTGGGTCATTGTCCATCTGTAGTATGAAACGCCGACCAGTTTGGCTGCATTTGGCTGGATCTGAGCACACAGTATGGCTCTGAATACCTCAGAATTCATTCGGCTGCTTCTGTCCTGTGTCACATCATCAATAAACACTAGTGACCCAGTGCCACTGGCAGCCATGCATGCCCAAGCCATCACACTGCCTCCACCGTGTTTTACAGATGGTGTGGTATGCTTTGGATCATGAGCTGTACCACGCCTTCGCCATACTTTTCTCTTTCCATCATTCTGGTAGAGGTTGATCTTGGTTTCATCTGTCCATAGAATGTTCTTCCAGAACTGTGCTGGCTTTTTTAGATGTTTTTTAGCAAAGTCCAGTCTAGCCTTGTGATTCTTGATGCTTATGAGTGGCTTGCACTGTGCAGTGAACCCTCTGTATTTACTTTCATGCAGTCTTCTCTCTATGGTAGATTTGGATATTGATACGCCTGCCTCCTGGAGAGTGTTGGTCACTTGGTTGGCTGTTGTGAAGGGGTTTCTCTTCACCATGGAGACTATTCTGCGATCATCCACCACTGTTGTCTTCCGTGGGCGCCCGGGTCTTTTTGCATTGATGAGTTCACCAGTGCTTGCTTTCTTTTTCAGGATGCACCAAACTGTAGATTTTGCCACTCCTAATGTTGTAGCAATTTCTCGGATGGGTTTTTTTCTGTTTTTGCAGCTTAAGGATGGCTTGTTTCACCTGCATGGAGAGCTCCTTTGACCGCACATGTTTCCTTCACAGCAAAACCTTCCAAATGCAAGCACCACACCTCAGATCAACTCCAGGCCTTTTATCTGCTTAATTGAGAATGACCTAACGAAGGGATTGCCCACACCTGTCCATGAAATAGCCTTGGAGTCAATTGTCCAATTACTTTTGGTCCCTTTAAAAACAGGGTGGCACATGTTAAGGAGCTGAAACTCCTAAACCCTTCATCCAATTTTAATGTGGATACCCTCAAATGAAAGCTGAAAGTCTGAACTTCAACTGCATCTGAATTGTTTTGTTTAAAATTCATTGTGGTAATGTCTAGAACCAAAGTTAGAAAAATGTTGTCTGTCCAAATATATATGGACCTAACTGTATGTTGGTAATACTTTACTCAAGGAGCCTGAAAACCCCTTTCCATCAATGTAAGGACAAGTCATTGCTTTCATACTTCCTCAGCGGGGTCTGTGCGAAGCAAAAACAATGCTGCATCCCCTTCACCATCAGGATCAGGCCCCGATAAGAGAAATAAAAAATGGGAACCCAAGCAAAATATATATAAATTTACAAAGATATTGATAACTCTTACACGAAGCCAATCTAATTGTCTCCATATAAAGAAACTTCCGCCATATTCTTCATTATCTATATTCTTGCCTGCCACTAGGCCTCAAAAAAATGGTGTTTCCCATAGCAACCAATCAGAGCTCAGCTTTCAGTTTAAATACTGCTCTGGTAAAATGAAAACTGTGCTGTGATTGGTTGCTATGTGAAATGTCACATGAGTGCTGGTTGGTTGCTAAGGGCAATATGACTTGTGCTTTCTATATCACTTGCCCTGATTCTCGTCTCTCTGACATACAGCTTTCATTTTTAGGCCTAATTTATCGTTAACAGTCCCCCCAAAAAATAACATATCTCTGTTACTCCTAGCGTAGTTTTAATTTTGCCAGAGCAGTCTAAAAAAATTAAAGCAGAGCTCTGATTGGTTACTATGGTACTGTACACCGCAGCAAAAACCGCAGCAGAATCCGCAGCGTGTGCACACAGCCCAAGTCTGGGAAGACGTTTTAATCCTCATCTGAGATGAAAGTCAGGCCACACATAGGGCAGTAAAAAGCACAAGTGGTATTGCCAAAAGCAACCAATCAGAGCTGAGCTTTCATTTTTAAAACTGCTCTGGAAACACGAGCGCTGCTCTGTGATTGGTTGCTATGGGCAGCCAAACCAAATTCACCATTTTGATGGACTAGGCCCGATTACTTGTGGACATTTTCACCATTCAATGACATTTATACAATGCCTTCCCTGAAGGGACACCTTGGTATCTTGTACAGAGCGCGGGTGTCAGGGTGGAACATTCCTGCTTCTGTACGAGATATTACACAGGTGCCCATTAATGCTGCCAGCGCAGAACACGTCCTAAAGCCAAAATAAACAAAGCGCCAATCCCTCCCTTGAGTTATACATGGCGGCGGGGGGGAAACACGCTCAAATATCACTTTCTAAAGATAGGAGCGGGCCAAACAAAGCTAAAGGTTGAGTGGAGAAAATGCCAAACCCCAATATGAATGCTCTGTATACACAAATCCCGGGCGCTCCCCGAGCGGGAACCCAGAGGGGAACACATCGCGCTTCCTTTAAAGGGGTTGTATCACCTCTCGCACAACCGATGCCTTATATAACGGTGATCATCCCGTGCACTGATCCGCCATTACTGAGGAGTCCGGGGCCAATATGGCTTTCAGCTCAGTGGACGGGCGGTTAGAAAGCCACAACTGGCCCTCACTAGTGTCCGACCTTGTAACTAGTGGGTACAATGGCGCTAACTAAATGGCCCCTTGAAATACCGCCAATGAGAACGTTCATAAGTATTTCATCCACTGCCGATTTTGCAAAGAACGGAGGGTCTGTAATTTTTATCGTAGGTACACTTCATGTATGATTTATACATAATTAGTTTGCATTTTATTGCATGAAATAAGCAGTTGATCACCGACCAACCAGCAAGAATTCTGCCTCACAGACCTGTTAGTTTTTCTGTAAGAAGCCTCCTACTCTGCACTCATTACCTGTATTAATTGCATCTGTCTGACCTCATTACCTGTATAAAAGACACCTGTCCACACAATCACACTCCAACCACTCCACCATGGCCAAGACCAAAGAGTTGTCTAAGGACACCAGGGACAAAATTGTAGACCTGCACAAGGCTGGGATGGGCTACAGGACAATAGGCAAGAAGCTTGGTGAGAAGACAGGAACTGTTGACACAATTATAGTAACACAAGAATACTGTCAATCTTCCTCGGTCTGGGGCTCCATGCAAGATCTCGCCCCGTGGGGTAAGGTTTAGTGATAAGCTTGTATACTCGTTGCTCAGGTTTTTCCAAGCATGCTCGGGTGACCTCCGAGTATTTTGTCGTGCTCGGAGATTTAGTTCCTGTCGACGCAGCTGCATTATTTGCGACTGCTGGACAGGCTGAATACATGTGAGGAATGCCTGTTTGTTAGGGAATCTCAACATGTATTCAGGCTGGCTAGCAGCCACAAATCATTAGGCTGAGGCAACGAAAACTAAATCTCCGAGCACGCCAAAATACTCGGAGGACACCCAAGCATGCTCGGGAAAATCCGAGCAACGAGTATACTCGCACATCACTAGTAAGGATGATGAGAAAGGTCAGGAATCAGACATTACTGTTAGTAACACACCACACAGTCAAGGATTAAAATCCTGCAGGGCACACAAGGTCCCCCTGCTCACGCCAGCACATGTCTAGGTCCATTTGAAGTTCACCAATGACCATCCGGATGATCCAGACAAGGCATGGGAGAAGGTCATGTGGTCAGAGGAGACCAAAATAGAACTTTTTGGTATCAACTCCACTCGCCCTGTTTGGAGGAAGATGAACGATGAGTACAACCCCCAAGAACACCATCCCAAGCGTGAAGCATAGTGGGGGAAACATACTTTGTGTGTGCTTTTCTGCAAATTGGACAGGACAACTGCACCGTATTGAACAGAAGATGGATGGGGTCATGTATCGCAAATTTTGGCCAACAACCTCCTTCCCTCAGTAAAGTAAGAGCACTGAAGATGAGTCGTGGCTGGGTCTTCCAGCATGACAATCACCCGAAACCCACAGCCAAGGCAACTAAGGAGTGGCTCCATAAGAAACATTTCAAAGGACCTGGAGTGACTGACTCAGTCTACAGACCTGAACCCAATAGAAAATCTTTGGAGGGAGCTGAAACTTAACGTTGTCTAGCAACAGCCCCGAAAACTGAAGGACCGGAGAAGATCTGTATGGGGGGGAGGGGGCCAAAATCCCTGCTGCAGTGTGTACAAACCTGATCAAGAACTACAGGAAACGTCTGACCTCTGTAACTGCAATCAAAGGTTTCTGCACCAAAAA
This sequence comes from Dendrobates tinctorius, assembly GCF_039654945.1. Lineage (NCBI taxonomy): Eukaryota > Metazoa > Chordata > Amphibia > Anura > Dendrobatidae > Dendrobates > Dendrobates tinctorius. The sequence goes on from NW_027361792.1 coordinate 2,043,467, forward strand.
GTAAGTTCTGATTTTCCATTGTATAAAATACTTACCGTAGTTCCTGCAAAATAACTATGTAAAATAAATCACCTTCTGTCTCTCACAGGTGAAGTGTACCTACGATAAAAATTACACACCTCTCCATTCTTTGTAGGGGGGAAAACTTGAAAAATCAGCAGTGGATCAAATACTTATTTTCCCCACAGTATCTGTATCCCAACTCAAAGAACATTTAAGCCCTTTTACGTTTTGAACAGGAAAGTTGTAATAACCCTTTAATGAAAATTTACATAAGCGCTGCCACATATTGTTCTATTTGAGAATGAATCATTAAAACTGGAACTTTTGGCAAGAAAGGGTAGCAGAAAATCAGCCAGTCCAGGTGACTCTTAAAGGAGGTCAAAATGGTTCTTTTTTAGTCCTATTTTGGTTCCTGCTGCTCCCAAATATTCAGTTTTTTGCCTTAAAATCTGCCACACTATTCCGGAGATATGGGTCTTATTATCTGCTGCAATCACGCCCTTTCATACAATGAACACAAAAACAGAGTATAATTTCTATTATTGGCCTGTAAACCCAGTGACAGACTACAGGCTGCTGTTTATGGTGGCCTGTAGTCTGGACAGGACCCATCAACAGCCACTGCTGACTGCTTCTACATTACAGCAATTATCTAGTATAGTCATATGGTCGATTAAGTTATTCCAAAGTAGGCAAGTTGTCATCTGTCTAGAGGACAGATACTGGGATCCCCCCTGATCTCAAAAATGGGGCTCTAAAACTGTAGTAACCTCCCAAGAATTTCTCCAGAGATATAATTGATATATATACAGGGCTGCTTATGAGCAAAGTGATTTCTTCATACACCTTATAGCAAAGATTGGTTTTCTTTTTGTTTATTTTTTTTTACAGAAAGAGGTATTTGCCGCACATGTGCAGTTATGCTCTATTCACTGTCAATAGGACTGAAGATTGCCGAGTACAGTACAAAGCTCGCCCATCCCATAGACAATGAATGGGAGCTCTACGCCTTTCACTGTCTATAGGACTGAAGATTGCCAAGTACAGTACAAAGCTCGCCCATCCCATAGACAATGAATGGGAGTATGAAACGCATGACCAGCTCTGCTCCTTTCACTGCCTATAGGACTGAAGATTGCCAAGTACAGTACAGAGCTCGCCCATCCCATAGACAATGAATGGGAGCTCTACGCCTTTCACTGCCTATAGGACTGAAGATTGCCAAGTACAGTACAGAGCTCGCCCATCCCATAGACAATGAATGGGAGTATGAAACGCATGACCAGCTCTGCTCCTTATACTGTCTATAGGAATGAAGATTGCCGAGTACAGTACAGAGCTCGCCCATCCCATAGAAAATGAATGTGAGTATCAGGGCTGTGGAGTCGGAGTTGTAGCTCATTTTGGTGGAGTCGGTATAAAATGGACCGACTCCTAAAATATATAATAAATTGGGTACAGTAGTTCAATGCAGAATGTGCTGAATATTTTTTCATAGGAATTTGGGAAAGTTATGAAATGTCCTATAAATGGCTGTTCTATTCCTGATCTAAGGCTACATTCACACACAGCGTTTTTGCTGTGTTTTTTGAGGATACGTTTTTCAGCTGCAAAAGCCGATCAGCTTTTTAAAAAACCGCATTTCCTGAAAGGTTTTTGAGCTCATAGATGTATTCAATAGCAAAAGCAGATTAGAAAAACGCCGCACAAACTGACATGCTCATTCAGCCCAAAAACGGATCCTCACAAAACAATGTGTCTGAATGTCCTATCTTGAAACCCATTGACTTTGCTGGGATGCCCAGAGTCACTGCATTTTACTGCAAAAAAACAGATCCGCAAAAACGCTGTGTGTGAATCATGGCCGTAGCCAGCGAGGGGCAGCAACCCCCCCTAGAAGCAGGGGCACGCACCTATCAAAAAATCACATGTATGCTGCAGTGCTCCCATCCTCCAGACTGCAGGGGGCAATCTCCCCCTCCTCTGTCCTGTCTTTTGCCGTCTTCACCAGAGAGAGGAGGAGGAGGGGTGCCTGCCCTGCACAGGATCCGATTCCTGAGCCCCGAGCTGCAGAAACTGAGAAAGTTGTGCACACACTGCAGCTGGCAATAAGAGAGTCTGCACATGCTAGAAATCTGATTGGAAAAGTGAGGAAATTGGTTATTGCCGCCAGAACCCCTAAAATTGATTCCATCTTGAAGAGACGTGCTGGGAAAGGGGCAATTGTCGATCAAGCCACTCGGTGGGGCAGCACTTACTTAATGATTGAGCGATTGCTTGAACTAAAACCGTTTGTTATAGATATGGCGAACCCTCAGGTATCCCTAAATGAAGGTCAATGGACACAGGTGGCTGAATTGAAGGAATTGCTTAACCACCCATTTACCATGACTAAAAAATTACAAGCTAAAGATTTAACTCCTGGCATTTTCATAAGGGAGCGGAAGAACTTGCTATTTTGCCTGTCCCAAAGAGGAGGTTTAATCGCAGATGGCATTTCTGCTTCAATGAAACGGAGAGAGACATAGCTATTGGAAAATAAAATTTTTCTGGCAGCTGTTTATGTGGACCCAAGTCATTGTATAATGATCAACAGCTTACTAAAGGAAAAGAAGATCTGACTGACGTAGCAGTTAGGAAGAGTGGCTGACAAGTGGACTCGGGTCCTGACAGTGCTACTGCTGCCATATTGTCATCCTCATCAGATGAGGAGTTTGACTGACAAGTATTTGGCTGACATGGAGCAGGCAAAGCGTTGCCGCCAGGAAAAAGATTTCACTCCGTCTCCTATAGCAGCAGATTGACCATATTTCAGCAAAATGTTTCAATAGCTCTCAAAGAAATAGAAAAATTCAACCGTTCATCAAAACTGACTGTGCATGAGGCAATTCCTTTATACCCGGTAATTGTTAGAGATGTTCCCATGTGGTTACGGCTTTACCTCCAGCACAAGTTACTGTAGAGAGGTTGTTCTCTGGCCTTAAAATTATTAGGTCAGATTTGAGGTCATCTATGAAGGAGGATCTGATGGAGGCAATTCTATTTCTTAGAACAAATTCACAGACTGCACAAATGTTATTTAGTATGTTTTTGTTGAAAACTGTTTTTTGCCACTTATAGTTTATTACATAGTGTTATATATATGTAATCGATATTATAGTGTATTACATATTTACAATTTATTAGTTTTTTGTGTTCTAAAGTTGTATTCCAATAAATAAATATTATGTTCTATCTAAATGTCTTGATTATTGTATCATAAAAATGATTAAGTGTCTGATGTTCACATTGTACCACAATAAATTTTTCACTTAAATATTAGCAATATATGTGGGAGTCGGAGTCGCAGGTTCGGCTTACCGACTCCACAGCCCTGGTGAGTATGGCGCGCATGCGCAGTTATGCTCCATTCACTGTCTATAGGACTGAAAATTGCTGCGTACAGTATAGAGCTCACCCATACCATAGACAATGAATGGGAGTATGGCACGCATGACCAGCTCTGCTCCTTTCACTGTCTATAGGACTGAAGATTGCCAAGTGCAGTACAAACCTCGCCCATCTCTGACAGTCGTACAGAAAATTAATGCAACTACAGCGCATGTTGCTCCTTTCTAACAGAGCCCCATTCTCTGGGATCAACAGGGGCTGGACCACCAGCGAGCAGCTAGTTATTAGCTCTCCTGTTGGTAGGTGCCACGTTAGGAATAACCCTTTATAATATATTGGTAGGTATCGTATCAATCACCTTTAATGGTGGTATGTCGCTAGGGGGTATATCATTTAAAAACAATGTGAAATTCTGCCCCCCTACCCCACCTTTCCTAGTCCCCTGCGTACAGTTTTCGGTGGTCGGTGGTGGAGTTGGTGCAGGGTGCTGGGTCACATATCTCCATGCTTTCCTGGTCACTTCCTTCCTCAGATGTCTCTTCCATCTCCTCTTCATCAGAGTTTACCTCTGTGGTCTCTGACCCTTTTTTCACTTGGATAAGGCTTGCAAGTAACATGGAAGGCCCCAAGAGCTGACGGTCTATGCAGTGTAACTTTCCCCCACGTCTCTTCTGAACAGCAAACCGCGGACTCAGGCCCGGTGTGGTCGTACTTGACCTCCGACGCCCGTCCTTTCTGCCCCCGTGTCCCGGAGTGGCCGTACCGAGGGGGAGAGCTGGCGGCTGCGTCACAGAGCATCGTCTCTGCATAGAGAGGGTGGTAGATGCCAAGCCAGCGCTGGACCTGCGGCGGGCTTTGCCAGTGGTTATCACAACGTTGTTCCTCCGCAAAACCGGGGGGCAAAACGTTTCCGAAGGAGGAGGAGCGGGTTTCTTCTTGAAGTGCCTTTTAAAGAAGGTTTCCATATTATTGTTCCCGTCGTGGAGGGGGTACGGTACGGACTGGTCAGCGCAGGAGGGGGCTGTTAATGTACAAACCGTCATGTTAGAATTCAGAAAACGCTGTCACTTATACAGAGGAGCGTAAAACCCCAAGCACAGAAAATACAGACGCAGTATATAAAGACCCCATAAAGTCAGGATTACAGGAATCAATCATCTGTAAACTATCCAGCACTGGAGGACCGCAACATAGATGAATCACCACCATTCAGTGACCTACAGCACTGCTTGTACCGTTTATCCAGAGCCTCCTGGTTCATAAATATACCCAATGCAATAAAGCATTCCCTTATCTGCCAGGGACCTATGTAATTGCAATAGCTATAGTCCCTGACACTTACAGCTCTCCATCACTCTGTCAGCACCAAAGGTGCTGGGACTTCCGTTCTTCCACTAACAGTATACATTGCTCCTGCTTTTATCTAGCGGCTTTCAATAGTAGTTAAAGCCAATTGTTCCCGATCACTGTCCCATGTAAAAAAAAAAAAAAAAAAAAAAAAAAAGACGGCGATCAGCTGATGAAAGAGCAAATGATCACAACTTCTACGCTGAATGAAAACCATTGTCAGCAGCACATCTCTCGGTGTAAATGTGCTGCCGACAATACGCATGTTGTACGGCGGCCGAATGACCGTATTAACAATTGCCATTGGCCGTTGTGTAGGACTCCCCTCAAAAAAGGACCTGCATTGTAATCAAAGGGGGTAAGGAACTGGCCCAAGTGCCATGAAAGGGTTAACCCTTCTCTGCAGCTCATGCTTCCGAGTGTCAGCGGAGGCTTCATGGGCCTTTGATGTGGGTGATAAGCGGCCTGAGGAGATGCATTTATGCATATATTAATGAGGATCTTTCATATGGTAAATCAGTGTCAGACCCCCCAGCGGTGCCTGCGCAGGGGGGGGGGGGAAGGAGGCAACCGGAGCCGCACGCTGCCATCATGGGGGATTCTCACCCACATTTTAAGCCGACATCGCGACTAATCGAACGTTCGGCTGCAAAAATCTGCAACTATAAAAGTCTTCACTTAGAACTTCAGAGCTGCTGTTCTCTTAAAGGAACAGTGCTGTCCAAATTAATACTTTAGGGCGTGCAGCAGTACAGACGCGCTGTGCACTTACATCACGTGCAGGGTCTCCTGACCGGGGCAAGTGGGTCGGAGACCATAGTCAGGTCTATGATGGGAAAGGACCCACCACCTCCCCTATGATGTTTTATTGGAAATCTCTTGTGCATGTACTTATCAGTTTCCAGAATAATAGAGGAACAAAAAGAAAAGATTATCTGGAATATTTTGCAAATTTTAAAGGAGGGGGGGGGTATACAAGAATTAGCTAAAGCCGCCATGTCAGGAGAGCAGAGGTCACCAAGAAATCCAGGTAAAGTGGCACTGCGTGCAGAGATCTTCACACCCATCTCATGAAACGCCCAATTATCTGATTCTCTCACATTAATATGGCATGCACTACGGGATGGAAGCAGAACAGCTGGAGAGGAGGGGGCTAGTGCCCAAATCCGACATGCTGGCGTAGGAAGGGGGGGATTAGGCTCAGCTCCCCAGATATCAGGCGAGAGATGAGCGGGGGTCTGGACATACACAGTATCACAATAGTGTCACATAGATCAGCAGGGGGTCCGGACATACACAGTGTATCATTATAGTGTCACATGGATGAGCGGGGGTCCGGACATACACAGTATCACAATAGTGTCACATAGATCAGCAGGGGGTCCGGACATACACAGTGTATCATTATAGTGTCACATAGATGAGCGGGGGTCCGGACATACACAGTATCACTAAAGTGTCAGATAGATGAGCAGGGGGTCCGGACATACACAGTGTATCACTATAGTGTCAGATAGATGAGCGGGGGTCTGGACATACACAGTATCACAATAGTGTCACATAGATGAGCAGGGGGTCCGGACATACACAGTGTATCACTATAGTGTCACATAGATGAGCAGGGGTCCGGACATACACAATATATCACTATAATATCACATAGATGAGCAGGGGTCCTGACATACACACTGTATCACTATAGTGTCACATAGATGAGTAGGGGGTCCGGACATACACAATGTATCACTATAGTCTCACATACAGTATATGAGTAGGGGGTCCGGACATACACAATGTATCACTATAGTGCCGGCAAAGATTAGTGGTGACCTTCCCTAGCCCATGCCTGCCAAAATCTAACCACTGCTCCCTGGCACTCGGCGATGTACTGGAGGATAATCCTGCGTCCGGTTTGCAGGGACGTTCTCGGCCATTTTTCCTAAGGCCATACTGGATCGCAGCCCAGAAACATCCAAAAAGGACATTGGTTAAAGGTCGTCTCCAAGCGAAAGAATGAGCAGGAAGCCCCTTGTAACAAGCATTTCCTGTGCACGGCCTCCTCGGACGAAAGCTCCAGATCCGAGCGCCGGTTTTAATCACCCTCCAATTTTCGCCGACCGTTACGTCAAAAGCTGGAATCTCATTCATCTGGTGTCACGTCTGTGCGGGATAACGTCTCCTCCACATACGGTGTCAGCTCTCGGCCGGGGATACAATGACACTTATCACATTACACGAAGAGGAGGAAGAGTAACCGGACGCTGGGCGACCGCAAGAAAGAAAAAAGAACGAGAACAAGAGAGGGGTTAACCTGGAAGCAGCGGAAAAAAAAAAAGGAGCAACCCCGGCTATTTATAGGGCACAGATCTCAGATACACGGACGGCTATTAATAGTGCAGGTGCAGAGCCCGAGATGACGCGGAACCGCCAGAAAGCCAAAAGTCACCGCGCACACAGGGCCGCGGCTGACGGACGGCCCCTCTGCCCAAGAAAAACCGTAAGAACCCAGCAATATGCAGGCGACATCCGCACTCCGCTGCTCCGTCCGATGGGCGACGCACAGGAGCGACTCACAAGGGAGAAGCCGTCAGAAGAGAACACAGGATTAATGGAGCTAAAATCAGCCGGAAAATGCAATCATGGATTATTACAGGGACTGACAGATACGGCGGGTGATCAGCAGTGTGCACGAAGAGCCTCATACATACGGGCGCACAAACAGTTACACTGGCATGTAAAAGTCTGGGCACCCCTGGTATAAAATGAATGTCATTGTGAACAGCAGGTTGAAAATTAAATCATCTCTAATGACACATTTCCTTTGTATTTTAGGCAAAAAAAAAAAAAAAGCACTTTTTCAGCTTTTACATTTTAAAAATTTCAAAAAGGAGAATTGGAAGATGCAAAAGTTTGTGCACCCTGTAATACCTAGTCTCACCCCTTTTGCAAGTATCACAGCTTGTAATCGCTTTTTGTAGCCAGTCAAAAGCCTTCTTGTGTGAAGGATTTTCCTCCATTTTTCCTTAGAGAATTCTTCCACTTCTGTGAGATTCCTGGAGCGTCTTCCATCCTCTGCTATTTTGAGGTCTAGCCACAGATTTTCAATGATGTTCAGATCAAGGGATGGTGAGGGCCATTGTAAGACCTTCATCTTGCGCCTTTTGAGGATTGTGACTTGTGCTTAGGATCATTATCCATTTGTAGCAGCCATCCTCTTCCTCTTTTCACCTTCAGCTTTTTACAGATGGTGATATGTTTTCATTAAGAATCAATTGAAATGTTTCCTGTGCCATTGGCTGCAACACAATCCCAAAGCATGATTGACCCACCCCATGCTTAATGGTTGGCGAGATGTTTTTTTTTTTTTTTTTTTTTTTTTTTTTTTTTTACACAAACATACCTTTCATCATCGTGGCCACAGAGTTCTATTTTAACCTCATCAGAACACAGGACTTGTTTTCAGAATGCACCAGGCTTGTTTAGATGTTCTTTTGCATACTTCTGACGCTGAATTTTATGGTAAGGACACAGTAGAGGTTTTCTTCTGATGACTCTTCCATGAAGCCCATATTTGTTGCAGGTGTCTCTGACACAGTAGCACAATGTACCACAGCTCCATATGAGTCTGATAAATCTTTCTGAAGGTATTTTGCAGTCAAGCGAGGGTTCTGATTTGCCTCTACAGCAATCATACAAGCAGCTCTCACTGAAATTTTGCTTGGTCTTCCAGACCTTATCTTGACCTCCACCACTCCTGGTAACTTCCATTTCTTAATTTCATTTCGAACTAAGGAAAGGGCAAATTGAAAACACTTTGACATCTTCTTATAGCCTTCTCCTGCTTTGTGGGCCTCCACTACTTTTCATTTTTGCATAACCTAACCTTTCCTAATGATGATAGCGAACAAGCCATAACCCTAACAGACTAATTAAGGTCTGAAAACTCAGTCAAAGTTATCTGAGTACACAAATCTCAAAGGATGCACAAACTTCTGCATTGGCCCATTTTCCTTTTTGTAATTTTTAAAATTAAAAAAAAAGACAATATATATTATTTCCTGAAATACAAAGGAAATGTGTCATCTTTACCTTTAGCCTTTTTAGAGATCATTTTGTCTTCAACTTGTTGTTCACAATAGCAGTAATTTCGACCAGGGGTGCCCAAACTTTTACATTCCACAGTACAAGTTGGAATCTCAGTTTACAGAAGTTGGGTGTTCACAGGGGTCCTAAATGTAAGAATTTACGATTTTTGATTCAGAAGTGTCAGTGTTGCCTTTTTTTGCACTGTTCGCAGACCTCATAATGGCAACTGTTAATTCATCGTAGACCTGAGTTAGCAATGCATTTCTCACAGATCCCTGTGGTCAGTGTTGCAAAGTTCGTTGACCCCTGTGTAGTAGGGGACGCCGCCTGCGCAGTCCGATAGACGGGGACGCCGCCTGCGCAGTCTGATAGAATCATATCATAGAATCGTAGAGTTGGAAGGGACCTCTGGGCCATCTGGTCCAACCCCCTGCTCAAAGCAGGATTCGCTAAATCATCCCAGTCAGATGTCTGTCCAGCCTCTGTTTGAAGACTTCCATTGAAGGAGAACTCACCACTTCTTGTGGCAGCCTGTTCCACTCATTGATCACTCTAACTGTCAAAAAGTTTTTTCTAAAATCTAATCTGTGTCTCCTCCCATTCAGTTTCATCCCATTGCTTCTAGTCTTTCCTTGTGCAAATGAGAATAAAGATGATCCTTCTACAATGTGACAGCCCTTTAGATATTTGTAGACAGCTATTAAGTCTCCTCTCAGTCTTCTCTTTGGCAAACTAAACATTCCCAAATCCTGCAACCTTTCCTCATAAGACAGGGTTTGCAGACCGGTCACCATTCTGGTCGCTCTTTTCTGAACTTGCTCCAGTTTGTTGATGTCTTTTTTAAAATGTGGTGCCCAAAACTGGACACAATATTCCAGATGAGGTCTGACCAAAGAGGAGTAGAGGGAAATAATGACTTCACGTGATCTAGACTGTATGCTTATGTTAATACATCCTAGAATTGCATTTGCCTTTTTTGCTGCTGCATCACACTGTTGACTCATATTCAGTCTGTGATCTATTAGTATACCCAAGTCTTTTTCACAAGTCTTAGCCCTATTCCTCCCATTCTGTATATGCTTTTTTCATTTTTATTGCCCAGATGTAGTACTTTGCATTTTTCCCTGTTAAAAACCAAAACGGGGACGCCGCCTGCGCAGTCCGATAGATGGGGACGCCGCCTGCGCAGTCCGATAGACTGGGACGCCGCCTGCGCAGTCCGATAGACGGGGACGCCGCCTGCGCAGTCCGATAGACGGGGACGCCGCCTGCGCAGTCCAGTAGTCAGTGAGGTGGTCTGTAGAGGCTGGTAGTCAGTGATGAGGTCCCCCTACCCCTCCAGTAGTCAGTGAGGTGGTCTGTAGAGGCTGGTAGTCAGTGATGAGGTCCCCTTACTCCTCCAGTAGTCAGTGAGGTGGTCTGTAGAGGCTGGTAGTCAGTGATGAGGTCCCCTTACTCCTCCAGTAGTCAGTGAGGTGGTCTGTAGAGGCTGGTAGTCAGTGATGAGGTCCCCTTACTCCTCCAGTAGTCAGTGAGGTGGTCTGTAGAGGCTGGTAGTCAGTGATGAGGTCCCCATATCCCTCCAGTAGTCAGTGAGGTGGTCTGTAGAGGCTGGTAGTCAGTGAGGTGGTCTATAGAGGCTGGTAGTCAGTGATGAGGGCCCCCTACTCCTCCAGTAGTCAGGGATCCAGCTTGCAGATTCCGTCACTGATGTGGCAGTGATTCTCCCCCTATGTAGCCAGCATTGTATAGTTTTGAAGACCCCAATATTCAGCACTGCACTATTTTCACGTTCCCTAGCAGTGAGAATTGCCATATTCACAGTCTTTAGCAGTCAGCGTTGCACACATTGCCGCCTGCCCCCTCACAGTTTTTAGTGTCACACTGTTTTGGGACCTCAAATGCCATCTGAGTCATAATAAAAAAAAATAAAACAGAAAGGAGAGGTCGCCAAATTAAAAAAAGCAAAAATGAGAACAAACTAACTACTGTAAAAAAAAAATTTTTGCAACTCCCCAAATTTTCGTTCCCGTCTCCAATGATGAAGGAGCAATGTACATACATGGTCACACACTACACAAGCCATATACACCAGACAACAGCTCGGAGCATTACTGCGACGGACAAGCGTGTCGCCGCACTTAGGTCATGCTCACAAGTGACACCCAGGAGGCCCCGGCAGGAACATTTGTATAAATGGAAAACGCTGACGACGTCGGTGAGAATCGGCGCTACGAGATAAAGTCATGCAAATTCATGCAAAGCAGCAGAGAGACGGGTAGAGGTGGTATAACAGGTATATAGTAGCCATTCCCCATCAGCCGGGGAAGTCCAGGCTGCTCAGCGAATAAAGAATACTCTCTTCAACCTGCGCAGGTCTGACCACAGGGTTCTCTTGGTTTAGGCTCACGGGACCCCAAAGTCGACCATTGGTAATATAAGGTTCCGACTTGTAAGTGGAGATAAAGCAGGAGCCAAACCGGTCAGTAATCGCATCGAAGAGTCAACACTCAGACTCTCCTGACATGGCTGATAACAGGGAACAATAGCCTGCATTTAACCGTCCAAAAAATGTAAATACAAAAAAGCCCAAAAAAAAAAGAATAAATAATCTGGAAATCGTAATGTATCGACACTCGACCGCTTTAAATCTTCACCGTAACATTTGTGAATTGATATCGGCTGATAAAGAACCATCGACTGCACTCACCACCTCGAAATGTGGAGGTTAGAGGGGCTCATACACATCAACTGGGTGGTGAGGGTCCTGGTGTATACACCATACACACATTCACCGTATCCATTTACACACAAGGCACACTATATACACACAAACACCCAAACATATGCGCGGTACATATATATTTATAGATGCACACACACACACACACAATAAACACGTTTTACATACTTACACACATGTGGGTATATACACAGTGCACACAACATAGGCACTTCTATATAGATACACACATTATACCTCCATACATACACATGGTAGATGTACGGCCATCTTTTTGTGATAATCTTTCAGGGGGAACGGTGAGTGCCACCTTTCTTTTTCTCGTTGGCAAATTTTGGATTGACTTTAATTTGGCGTTGCACCCGTGAACCCTATTGTCTGGTGGAAAAACATGTCCATAAGTAACAGGATACTTGGGAAGATTTGGATATTTGGTGCCAGATTCTTTGCCATTCCCACACACACAAAATATACACTTCAATATAGAAACACACACATTATACATACATACACACAGTATACACATGTTACATATGGTACATACAAAAATGCATGTATATACACAATAAAGAGATAAAATATACACTTCTATATAGATGCACACATCCATACATATACCTAATGCATATACACACAAAAGCATGTATATGCACAGATAAAATATATACTTCTACATAGATGCATACATCTACGTAATGCGCACACGCACACAGTAAGCACATTTTACATACATACTCAAGTGCATGTATATACAGTTCTATATAGATACACATTATACATCCACATGGTACATACACACACACAGTAAACACCTTTTATATACACAGATGCATGCACAGTACACACATAAAATACACACAGCATACATTCACACACAGAGTTATACATAACCGGTACGCGCACACACATTAGCAGCACATCCGGTTTTCAGAGTGGGTATTTGACAAATTTCCACCGATAAAGGGGTTTACAGAATATTCAGGACAAACAAAAAGTCATCCCAATGTGACCCCACACCGACAACACGATCCCCATCCCACCCTCACCTCCATTAACAACTCCCAATTCGGTGCTGGATAGTTACAAATTATTGCTTCACAAATGTTCCCGACTCCAGAATACCGACACCCCCCATCCCCCTCCTCCACCCGGAACTTTTATCAATTACTTTTAAAAATACAAAAAAAGCCCCTTGTCCCCTAAATAAAGAAACTGGTTAAGAAATAAAAGCGTGTGACCTGATCCGCCGGGCAGGAGATTCAGCGCAGTCAGAGACTGGGAGCGATCCACTGTGTGAGAAGAGACGAGGAGGATTAGTGAGAAGGAAGCATGAGCTAGTGAGGCGAGGGTGCGAGCGCACCCGTGTGAGCCCCGCGGAGTGTCAGCGTGAGAACGAGGAAAAGTCAGCCTGTCTGTGCCAGAATGTCAATGTGAAAGGTGAGTGTGCCGTGTAGGCGTGCGACAGCCTGCGTCCGGGGTGCCAAGCTGCGGCAACCGATGACTAAAGTGTTAATAGGGGCGAAGGTGCGGAGCATTACAGATGGTGGCGCGGGGCGACCACTGCACCCCGGGACGTCTTGTGTGAGGTCTGAAAAAAAGTTTAGTGTGTTCTATAGAAGTATATACAGGATATATAGAAGGTGTAGGGTGAGCGGTGTGTGAGTGTATAGGGGGAGAGAGGAGGACGCTGCCCATCTCCCAGGCACCGGACTTCAGTCCTAGTTTGGAGTTTGGGTTACGAGGTTCCCCCCTCCAGCGCAGGAGGACACAGAAGCCTCATTGGTAAGAAACAGAGAGAACAGCGAGGAGGAGCGTGGAAGGGAGGAGGGGGATATGAATGAGCAGGTGAGCATGACAGACACCAAACTGCCTGCCGGGGGGGGGGGGGGGGGGGGGGGGGGGTCCAAAACACCAGACCGGAAGGTTGGAGGGCATGGTGGAAGGACCCTGCAGGGTACAAGAGAGGAAGAAAGCGAGCGTAGCCAGACAGGGGGCAGTGAGGAGCGCTGCTGCAGGAAGAGGATGACGTAGGGTCCTGTTCTGCTTACTGCACTATTAACCATCTGGTGACCACAGTCCCCCCTAAGCAACGAGAAGTCAGAAAAGTCCCGCAGTCGACCTTTGAAACATTCACTTCAATGGAGCTAAACTGCAATTCCAGACAAAACCTATAGACAGGGGTGTCGCTGTTTTTTTTTTTGTTTTGTTTTTTTTGGAAGAAAGCTGCATAGTTTGGTATTTTTAATATCCTGTGTAGCCCCCTGGAAAAGGATCAAAGGGGAGAAAGTCAATTTTGGGGCATTTGGAACCAGACTAGAGACATGGGACAAAATAAAGGAGCTATGGGGAAAAATAGATATATTCCAACTACTAATCACAATGTGCTGCCCCACTGAGCCCAGCAGGTGGCGTCATGACACATTGTGATGGTTACTGCATACTATAGAGAACTAGCGATCAAATCATGGCAGGCTCAAGTCCCCTAGGGACTTAAAAAAAAAAGTATATATTGCATTTTTCCCTGTTTTTTATTATATGATAAAATAAACGATGACATTCATAACTGCAACTCGTCCCACAACAAACAAGCCCTTGTCTGGCCGTGTCTGCACAGAAATGAAAAAAAAAAAAAAATATATATATATGTTCCGTGGAGGTAAAAAGAAAGAGCGCAAAAACAAGGAAATTTGCCCCATCATGGAGGGGTTAAAATTGATTTAGTTTGTATTTTGCTGCAGCCGGAACGTATCAAAGGTGGAACAAAGTCCAAGGGTGAATCTGCTTTGCCAGAAGAAAACGCTTTGTAAGCGCGGAGCTCGCTGGGCATCACCGGGGTGAGCGGAGGCGGCTGCGGAGGTCAGAGGAGGCGCCGGATGTGCACACACTGAATGATCCTCAGATCCTTCCAGTTCCCCAAAATCATTACATTGCAGGAACATCCAGACAATGGGGAGTTTACTAACAACCTGTAACACCTCTAGGATCAACACTTCCTAAAATAAGCTCAAAAACAGTCCAGGAACCTTCAACCTGCACCAATGGTCAGCACTCACCACCAGTATGTGACTGGCACCCGGCACACTTTATTGATTATATTGGGCTCGGTTAAAGCCCCAATGAAATTTACTGATTTTTTCACTGGATCCGTTTGGAAAAAAAGAAAAAGAAATTAAAACAGATCAACGTTACACTTATAAACCTCTAGTTACCAGCAGCTGCCACTAGAGGGAGCCAAGTTTGCATCCTGCACAGATACTGAGCTCAATGTATAAACAATAGGCAGGGAGCTCCCTCTAGTGGTGGCTGCAGGTAGTAAGGCGTTCGTGATTCAGCACTGAGATTAGGAAACTAATGTCAGGATTTTGGAACTTAACACAACATGGTGTTAGGAGGAAGACAAACACGTTTGGCTTCACTACATCAACACAGAAGCATCTGGGAAGAGCAACGCCAGACCGGCCATAACCTACGAAGCCCCCCGCTAGTCGTCTCACACACCCCAACATTAAGAGGGAGTCACGGTCAGAATCATCCATCTAAAAGCCCTGATAGAGAGGGAAGGAACCGCCATAAAGAACAGCGCTCAGCTCCTAAATAATCGGGGGTATGGCGGGGTCAATGGAAGAAACAAAACATTGGAAGGTGAAGGTGACACGGAGGAGAAGAAAGCAGGAATGTGTCACAGAAAGCGGAATATATAACTCCACTGGGGAAGGGGAAAGAAGAAAGGAAAAAGGGAAAGGTAAAGAAGAAAGGGGAAGGGAAAGAAGAAAGGGGAAAAGGGAAAAAGGGAAAGGTAAAGAAGAAAGGGGAAGTGAAAGGGAAAGGAGAAAGGGGAAAGGAGAAAGGGGAAAAGAAAAAGGGGAAAGGGGAAGGAGAAGGGGAAAGGGGAAGGAGAAGGAGAAGGGGAAAGGAGAAGGGGAAAGGGGAAGGAGAAGGGGAAAGGGGAAGGAGAAGGAGAAGGGGAAAGGGGAAGGAGAAGGGGAAGGGGAAAAAGGAAGAAGGGGAAAGGGGACGGAGAAGGAGAAGGGGAAAGGAGAAGGGGAAAGGGGAAGGAGAAGGAGAAGGGGAAAGGAGAAGGGGAAAGGGGAAGGAGAAGGGGAAGGGGAAAAAGGAAAAAGGGGAAAGGGGACGGAGAAGGGAAAAGGGGAAAGGGGAAGGAGAAGGGGAAAGGGGAAGGAGAAGGGGAAAAAGGAAGGAGAAGGGAAAAGGGGAAAGGGGAAGGAGAAGGGGAAAGGAGAAGGGGAAAGGGGACGGAGAAGGGGGAAGGGGAAGGGGAAAGGGGAAGGAAGGGAAAAGAAAAAAGCTAAAGAAATAGAAAGAAAAAGAAAAGAACTAAAGAAAGATGATATGTAGGTATGAAAGATAAATAGAAATGCAATGGATACATGAAAATAGATAAAAATAGATAGATAATAGAAAGATAGATAAAAATAGATAGAAGATAGATAAATGGTGAATAGATAAAAAAGATACAAATAAATAAGGAGATAGGTGATAGATAATAGATAGGTGATAGATAACAGAGAATATTGATAGATAGAATCTCACTGCTGTAGGGCGGACAGCTGTGGTGGATGTCGGGGCTCCAGTCAGCTGCTGAGCAGACTATAAGCAGATTAGCAGCACAGTGTGTATAAGCTGCTATCTTGCAGGGTCGCCCGGGCCCCCTCGGCCCTCGACCAATCACACGGCTCCAGCAGTGCCACATCCCCTGCACCCGAGGCTGAAAATGTCACTAAATGCCGGGATTTACTACAGCCATGAGCCCAGAACAGCGAGAAACACGGGGAGAGAAGACTCGCCGACACTTCTGACAATGAGACCCACCGAACAATTCCCCAATATATCATGGGGCCACAGCTGCCCCCACATCAGCTTCTGTGACACACACAGTAGGGGCATTACGATGAGTTACGGGTCTGTAAAGGGCCAGTAATGTGTTCTTGCACAGGGCCCCTGTCCGGCCTGTGTCCGCCGCGGAGCATGAGCTCTACTATTCCATATTATCAGCCATTTCCCCCCGTGATCACTACCCTACCTCCCGAATCTTCACATCACTTATACCCATCTTGATGTGGATGGAGTCCTACAATGATTTCATAACAATGTGTGGGAGGCAAATCATGCTGCCAGAAACCAGGGGACAAAAACGGAATCGCCCCCATGACAACACCTCCGGGGGCCTGCAGCTCATGTGATGCATAGGTTTTATTTTTTATTAATTTGCCATATGGCTGCAGCAGAGACACGGGCCTTTTCATTTAGTGCTCATCTTATGGTCTTTACAAAGGGGCGTGGCTCACAGGGCAATTATGCAGAGCAGCTTTAAGACACGCCCTCGAGGATCCTTTGAGCCACGCCCTCTTGGCAACACCAAGAAAAATAGCATTCAATCAAAAGGCCTGTAGAAATATGTAATGCGCGCGGCCGTCTTCTTTATTTCCCATTCTTCAGATCTTTTCGCTCTTGGATTTCACTCCTTCTTTAGCGCACTGACAACAAAAGATCATTATGTCTGGATTGTTTTTTTGTGACTATTAAAATGCAGCGCGGCCTCTGCCAAAACCCGTCATACAATACAATAACGGCCATTGACGGAGCCGTGCACGGAGTATAAGAGCGGTATTCATTCACTCTACACCAGGGCGCTATTAAACATTGCACAGAATGTCGCAAAACCGCAACCGCAGCTCCGCTTAGATTCTGCTATAAAGGAGACCGCACTTAAAGGGGGTTTTTTTTTTTTTCCTCTCCGGACAATTCATTGTTGTCACCAACAATAAGCTGATCATAGGTGGTCCCAGAGAATAGCTATAATATAGAGAGAAACTCCTGGTAAGTGTTTAATTCCACTACAGCACCCCCGCAGGCAGAAAGAGGTATTACACCATTTTTATATAAATCAATTTAACGCACACGTACATTGGGTGCTTCATGCAAAATATGCTCATATATAGACTTCGGAAAGAACAGGATCTCATCTCAAGATTTGTTCAGAATGTAACTGAATCCAGAGATAAAGATGACCAGTCACTGGCCAGAAATACGTAATCTCTTTACCTGGTGTAAACGCCGCCGTTCTCCTGAATCCGGCGATGTTTTTCTTTTGTTCCTGCGCCTCTCCATATGGCTTTCTCTTCCTTGTATATCGATCCAGTCTTTTTTTTTTTAACTAAGTGCGCGTAGCCCTCAAGAAGACTCAGAAGAGATGAGCACCACACCCATTTGGCTAACAAGACTAGATTAATATATGAGGAAGAGGACGCCATATCTCAGGAACGGGGAGGCCCAGGAAGAACAGAAAAACATCGCCGGATTCAGGAGAACGGCGGCGTTCACATCGGGTACAAAAATTACAAAAAGTGACACGTCCTTTTTAAAGGTGGCGGTTTAAAAACAACTGAATTAAAGGGACATTTGAGGAACATTTCCCTCATTTTTTGCTGCAGGGATTTGCAATCTGACTTTCGTATCCAAAACGCTGAATTATTCTGACTTTTAGAACACCGTAATAAATAGGGCGTCTCCTTTAGCAGAATAAGTGGGCGAGTTAACAAGCAGAAAAGGTTTGATTTTTTTTTTATTTTAACGTAAACGCTCCCTTTAAGTGAGAAATGACAATGTCCACGCGACAAAAGTTATCGGTCCTTGAAGACGTGATTCGTACTTCGGGGTTTAGTTGAGGTTTCTTGCAGCCGGAGATGTAAATGCTCAGCGGTGCCCCAGCGCAGCAATTCCCTGCGGGTGTGGATATTGCTCTTGCTGCAAGGCACAAAACTGACATGGAAAGCACCGGTGACATCTACAGGTGAGAACCTGGTATTACACTTGCTTCTGTGTCTACCAGGATCCCAATGAAACTACCCGTGATGGTCGGATAAAAGGGTCCATACACTTAGATATCACCCCTACCTGCCGCATACACATGGACGCTCATCTTGGCCAAGTGTGCATACATTTTGATAGCATGCGGGGCCATAAGCCAATAGAAGATGCTTCTGATCTACGGCGCAAATATCCACATTGCAGGGTAAAATCTGTTGTGAATCTGCAGCCGAATCCACGTAACCCTTGCAGATTTTGCAAGGGAAAATTCCATCCTGTGTGGACCATTCCTGAAAAGTAGATTCATACCCAGATTTTTTTTTTTTGCATAGTTTCCCACAGCATTAACTCTTGAAAGTAAGTGACATTTTTACATATCAGCAGTTTGGGGAATTGGCTGATATTTTAATGTTCACTTTTCTCCAACTAAAGGAGAGAATACTTGAGCCATGATGTAACTATCAGTATCCACTGCTGACCTGATAGGAGACACATAAAAAGTGGCCATTTATAGAAATCTGGTGGGGAAAAAAAAAGGATAAAAAAATAATCCAAACAGAGCAAGATTATTACAAGGTCAAGGCATGTCAAATTATCTACAAAGGCAGAGAGCCGACCTGCCCTACAGAACAATGAAAAACTTGGGACTAAAGTTTTACTTCCTTGTTCCAGGTGGATCTGGAGATTCCCCTCTGATATCCCGAGCCCTTACAGACCGGCATTATCATGGACATCTCTGGAGTCTGCGCCGAAAAGTCTCCTCTGCTGGTGGATGTCAACACTGTTGGCAGTATACAGGACGCCGGTTACATCACTGTCGGCAGTATGCAGCACGCCGGTTACGTCACTGTCGGCAGAATGCAGGACGCCGGTTACGTCACTGTCGGCAGAATACAGGACGCCGGTTACGTCACTGTCGGCAGTATACAGGACGCCGGTTACGTCATTTTCGGCAGTATACAGGACGCCGGTTACGTCACTGTCGGCAGTATACAGGACGCCGGTTACGTCACTGTCGGCAGTATACAGGACGCCGGTTACGTCACTGTCGGCAGTATGCAGGACGCCGGTTACGTCACTGTCGGCAGAATGCAGGACGCCGGTTACGTCACTGTCGGCAGAATACAGGACGCCGGTTACGTCACTGTCGGCAGAATGCAGGACGCCGGTTACGTCACTGTCGGCAGAATACAGGACGCCGGTTACGTCACTGTCGGCAGTATACAGGACGCCGGTTACGTCACTGTCGGCAGTATACAGGACGCCGGTTACGTCACTGTCGGCAGAATGCAGGACGCCGGTTACGTCACTGTCGGCAGTATACAGGACGCCGGTTACGTCACTGTCGGCAGAATGCAGGACGCCGGTTACGTCTCTGTCGGCAAAATGCAGGACGCCGGTTACGTCACTGTCGGCAGTATACAGGACGCCGGTTACGTCACTTTCGGCAGTATACAGGACGCCGGTTACGTCACTTTCGGCAGTATACAGGACGCCGGTTACGTCACTGTCGGCAGTATACAGGACGCCGGTTACGTCACTGTCGGCAGAATGCAGGACGCCGGTTACGTCACTGTCGGCAGTATACAGGACGCCGGTTACGTCACTGTCGGCAGTATGCAGGACGCCGGTTACGTCACTGTCGGCAGTATGCAGGACGCCGGTTACGTCACTGTCGGCAGAATGCAGGACGCCGGTTACGTCACTGTCGGCAGTATACAGGTCGCCGGTTACGTCACTGTCGGCAGTATGCAGGACGCCGGTTACGTCACTGTCGGCAAAATGCAGGACGCCGGTTACGTCACTGTCGGCAAAATGCAGGACGCCGGTTACGTCACTTTCGGCAGTATACAGGACGCCGGTTACGTCACTGTCGGCAGTATACAGGACGCCGGTTACGTCACTGTCGGCAGAATGCAGGACGCCGGATACGTCACTGTCGGCAGAATGCAGGACGCCGGTTACGTCACTGTCGGCAGTATACAGGACGCCGGTTACGTCACTGTCGGCAGAATGCAGGACGCCGGTTACGTCACTGTCGGCAGTATACAGGACGCCGGTTACGTCACTGTCGGCAGTATGCAGGACGCCGGTTACGTCACTGTCGGCAAAATGCAGGACGCCGGTTACGTCACTGTCGGCAGTATACAGGTCGCCGGTTACGTCACTGTCGGCAGTATGCAGGACGCCGGTTACGTCACTGTCGGCAAAATGCAGGACGCCGGTTACGTCACTGTCGGCAAAATGCAGGACGCCGGTTACGTCACTTTCGGCAGTATACAGGACGCCGGTTACGTCACTGTCGGCAGTATACAGGACGCCGGTTACGTCACTGTCGGCAGAATGCAGGACGCCGGATACGTCACTGTCGGCAGAATGCAGGACGCCGGATACGTCACTGTCGGCAGAATGCAGGACGCCGGTTACGTCACTGACGGCAGAATACAGGACGCCGGTTACGTCACTGTCGGCAGTATACAGGACGCCGGGTACGTCACTGTTGGCAAAATACACCCTCTCGTACTGTATCCTCACCCATCCCTGTAGACTGTGAGCCCTCGCGGGCAGGGAAGAAAAAAAGAAGGAAGAAAAAAAAGAAAAGGGAAGAAAGGGAAGAAAAAGGAAAGAAAAAGGAAAGAAAAAGGAAAGAAAAAGGAAAGAAAAAGGAAAGAAAAAGGAAAGAAAAAGGAAAGAAAAAGGAAAGAAAAAGGAAAGAAAAAGGAAAGAAAAAGGAAAGAAAAAGGAAAGAAAAAGGAAAGAAAAAGGAAAGAAAAAGGAAAGAAAAAGGAAAGAAAAAGGAAAGAAAGGAAAGAAGAATACAAGACGCCGGTTACGTCACTGTCGGCAGTATACAGGACGCCGGTTACGTCACTGTCGGCAGTATACAGGACGCCGGTTACGTCACTTTCGGCAGTACGCAGGACGCCGGTTACGTCACTTTCGGCAGTACGCAGGACGCCGGTTACGTCACTGTCGGCAGTACGCAGGACGCCGGTTACGTCACTGTCGGCGGAATACAGGACGCCGGGTACGTCACTGTCGGCGGAATACAGGACGCCGGGTACGTCACTGTCGGCGGAATACAGGACGCCGGGTACGTCACTGTCGGCGGAATACAGGACGCCGGGTACGTCACTGTCGGCGGAATACAGGACGCCGGGTACGTCACTGTCGGCGGAATACAGGACGCCGGGTACGTCACTGTCGGCGGAATACAGGACGCCGGGTACGTCACTGTCGGCGGAATACAGGACGCCGGGTACGTCACTGTCGGCGGAATACAGGACGCCGGGTACGTCACTGTCGGCGGAATACAGGACGCCGGGTACGTCACTGTCGGCGGAATACAGGACGCCGGGTACGTCACTGTCGGCAGTACGCAGGACACGTCACTGTCGGCAGTACGCAGGACGCCGGTTACGTCACTGTCGGCAGTACGCAGGTTACGTCACTGTCGGCAGTACGCAGGACGCCGGTTACGTCACT
Organism: Dendrobates tinctorius; assembly: GCF_039654945.1. NCBI lineage: Eukaryota > Metazoa > Chordata > Amphibia > Anura > Dendrobatidae > Dendrobates > Dendrobates tinctorius. The sequence continues at coordinate 2,065,350 of NW_027361792.1, forward strand.
GTCGGCAGTACGCAGGACGCCGGTTACGTCACTGTCGGCAGTACGCAGGACGCCGGTTACGTCACTGTCGGCAGTACGCAGGACGCCGGTTACGACACTGCTGGCAGAATACAGGACGCCGGTTACGACACTGCTGGCAGAATACAGGACGCCGGGTACGTCACTGTTGGCAAAATACACCCTCTCGTACTGTATCCTCACCCATCCCTGTAGACTGTGAGCCCTCGCGGGCAGGGAAGAAAAAAAGAAGGAAGAAAGGGAAGAAAGGGAAGAAAGGGAAGAAAGGGAAGAAAGGGAAGAAAGGGAAGAAAGGGAAGAAAGGGAAGAAAGGGAAGAAAGGGAAGAAAGGGAAGAAAGGGAAGAAAGGGAAGAAAGGGAAGAAAGGGAAGAAAGGGAAGAAAGGGAAGAAAGGGAAGAAAGGGAAGAAAGGGAAGAAAGGGAAGAAAGGGAAGAAAGGAAAGAAAGGAAAGAAAGGAAAGAAAGGGAAGAAAGGGAAGAAGAAGAATACAGGACGCCGGTTACGTCACTGTCGGCGGAATACAGGACGCCGGGTACGTCACTGTCGGCGGAATACAGGACGCCGGGTACGTCACTGTCGGCGGAATACAGGACGCCGGGTACGTCACTGTCGGCGGAATACAGGACGCCGGGTACGTCACTGTTGGCAAAATACACCCTCTCGTACTGTATCCTCACCCATCCCTGTAGACTGTGAGCCCTCGCGGGCAGGGAAGAAAAAAAGAAGGAAGAAAAAAAAGGAAAGGGAAGAAAGGGAAGAAAGGGAAGAAAGGGAAGAAAGGGAAGAAAGGAAAGAAAGGAAAGAAAGGGAAGAAAGGGAAGAAAGGGAAGAAAGGGAAGAAAGGGAAGAAAGGGAAGAAAGGGAAGAAAGGGAAGAAAGGGAAGAAAGGGAAGAAAGGGAAGAAGAAGAATACAGGACGCCGGTTACGTCACTGTCGGCAGAATACAGGACGCCGGTTACGTCACTGTCGGCAGAATACAGGATGCTGGTTATGGCAGCTTGTGTTCTGCTTAAAGGGGTTGACGTCTTAAAATGGTTAAAATTCCAAAGTGATTGTAAACTAAACACAAGCAACTTTGCAATTTACCTCTTGTGAAACAATGCTTTCTTCTCAAGAGCGGATTCTGTAATCTTATAATTTACTGCTCATTGCCCAGGTTAATGGCCACCTCTGCAGTCTGTCAGAGGAACATGCGATTGCAAGCTCTTTGCTGCACAACTTGAAGGCGCTGCTCTTGAGTTAGAAGAATTGGTGCATTTGGATGGAGTCGGGGGCGTCTTACAGCAACAGGAAGAGTCCAGATTAGTCTTATCTGTCAATCATTACAGAAGCACCGACCCCCGGAGACCAGGAGGAGAGCGGATTGGAGGAACATTAGACACCCCCTCCAAGAACCAACACAAGATGTTTTCGATCTACGTCTCCTGCCTACAAGCGACATTGCCACCATTCTTGTCTCCAGGTCAAGTAAAATCCGACAGGGGAAGAAGTCCGCTGACTGGGAACCAGTAAGGAGCCGGAAGCCTCTCCTGGAAAGCTTCAATGCAAGAGTTGTAAGATGTTTTTGGCAACATTGCTGCCCGTCCTGTCAGCTACGACTCCTATCATCCGTTTTAGGGTAGAATTAATCTGCAACCAGAATCCGCACAAATTTTGGATTTCAACATCTACTGTGGATTCTCCTCCTGAATCTGAATTGCAAAAATAAATAAAGTCTTTGGACGTGAATCTGCGGCAGATTTGGACTTTCCATCTAACTCTGATAGAGAATATTGGAAAAATAAATAAAAAAATAAATGATTTCAAAACAAATCCGCAACGCACACAACACGGCAGGTTAATTTCTGAGCGGACACATCTGCATAAGAGAAATTAGATATTATCCACCCCGGGGTTTTGCCTCCTGTGTGCACCGGCCCCTGACATCACTAGTATGGCCGCCTTTAGGGGCTCTCCTCTTTGGTTACTAGAGCTTGTATCCCCCCCAAAATGATGCAAATATGTCCCATGAAGAACCCCATTATCAGGATGGCTGCAGCAGGAATTAGCAGGCTGTACCGCTTCACTGCAGATGGTTCTTCTTGCAGATCCATCTATCCAAAAAAAAAACCCACCATATCTAGTGTCTATGGCACCTACTCTATAATCAGTGCCACATCAATACTCAAAAGTGAGATATGAACTAGATTCCCAGCGATGCAAAACTTCATGGACCATGCCAAATTCTTCCCTGGCTCACGACCATTGGGGAGTCCAAATCCTTGCTGCTACCCTGGTCAGTGCTAGGTGGTAGAGAGAAGCAGCGCAGCGTTCGCAGCTCTCCCCCCTCGCTTCTTGGCTCGGCGACATATTCAGCTTCTACTGGGTAATAAAACGAAGTGCAAGTAATTCTGTTTGTAAGAAGCTTCATAAAAAGTGTAATAATAGAAAACATTACAACCTCACACTGAGCTGCGGACGATCTCCGCAGACAGAATGGTATCTAACCGCACGGCGCGGCCCATTCCTGCGGTCTCCGGTCACAAGAGTCTGTGCAGCAACAGCAAAGGCAACATAAAAGGGGACTGCATGCTCCACACACAGCTATAATAATATTGATAGTACTCTGGCATCTGCGGTGGCAGAGCGATGTATGAAGGAAGCGTCCACATGAGGAAGAACACTTTTTACGGCCATTATATGACTATCCGGCATTTTCACCAGTTTTCCCCATTTCAGGCGTCTCTGACCTACTTAGTAGAGGCTGGCTGCTATGTTATCTACCGTATACAGCACAGACATGAGGGATTACTGCTCCCCTGTCTCTATGCAGCACACCCCGCTTGGAGGAAAATCTAGAGCGGTACTCAGCAGTGTAGATGTGAATCTGGCTCTGACGTGAGGTAGACACTTACTAGGAACGAACATTATAAAGTAGTAGTGAGCAGTGCAGATGTGAATCCAGATCTGGTGTGAGAGAAAACACTTACTAGAAAGTAATACCAACAGAGATGAGATATTGCAGCAGTACTAAGCAGGATATCTCAGGGGCTATGATAAAACACTTACTAGAAAATAACAGCAGCAGTAGTGAGCAGTCTTGCTTTGAATACAGCTCTATGTGAGATACACACTTACTAGAAAGCAGTAGAATAGAGTACATTACACATCAATACAAAGCCACATAGCTCTGAGATGCTACAAATTTTTACTAGAAAGCAACAGCAAAATGGAAGACATTATACAACAGTACTATGCTATGTTGCTCTGAATCCAGCTTTGGAAGAGATAAAACACTTACTGGAAAAAAGCATCATGTGGTCTGTGTGTCTCTCTTCCCCTTCTCACAGACTAGCTGTAATCTGACCCCTCAGTGAGTAGACAGTAAATCTTCCTTTGAGCAAGATACATTTTAGCAGTTTTTCAGACTGAAGAGTTCAGGAGGCAAAGGAGAGGAGAAGACGTGCCTCATAAGTGGAGAAAGACATACTCCTCTGATAAGATCTATTACAAGGTTTATCATATTTGCTTGTTGTATTGATGTGAAGTTTGTTGGAACATTAGTGACCATTTAAAGTAAAACTCCGGCCGAGAAGCCAAACATCTCTGAACAGTATGAACACATGGCCGTCACGTCTCCCCTCCATCCGCCACCAGCCAAATGGGGAACTGTCACTGAAATAGTGAAGAAAAAAAAAAAAAAATACATCCCTGTTTCCAAGGGAAAAAAAAAGCGGGACTGACGTGTAATGTCGTAAAACTGGCAGGACGACAAACACTATATATAGGGCAACGCTGTGACTTGAACGTGGTAAAACCTTTTATGGCTCCTTTTTATAGTAATGTTCTCAGCAGGAAGCAAAAGTAACTCACGAAACACAAAACTACGCAGCATCATGAGGACGCCAAGATGTGCGCACATTAAGTATTTTGTATTGCATTATTGTCATATATACATTCTGATCACCTTGTGTGGGCCCATATGTCGGGGGGGAAAAAAAAAAAAAAAGTCACAGATTCATGATGTGCCGCTGGAAAAACAAATGTGCGCAGACTTTGCCTCATTATACCTAGGAGTTTGAAAAATGGCAGATGGGGTCATACAATGTGACCCAAATAACAATGTAGCAACGATGCAATATAAAATACTACAAATATTACATGACTACTTGCACCTTACCGGCCGCAAGTTACGTCAGCCGTCTATTTTTTCGCTTTTGCATTGCAGTTACAGCAGATTTGCATCTGCACATTTATTTTAGGAGGTGCTGACAAACCTTATCTTTAGCAAGGCGAATCCCAAATGTAGTCCGATATTGACGGTCCCCTTTAATTAGGATATGCCATAAATGACCGACAAATGGGATCCACACACATCCCCCGATATCCTGTCCTGACTGATCCCCGATCTGCAGTGACAGGAGAGGTGATCGCACATGCGGCGCTTTATTTGCCGCAAGAGGAAGTTCTGAATTGAGTTGAGCCCATTGTCCGTTCAGATATGGGGGCTCGAGTGCCACGTTCTGGCAATCATTGGGGGTCTCAGTGGTTGATTCTTTCCTACTGACCTAGAAGTGATCATCTTGTAGATAGGTGATAACTTGCGCTTCCTGAAGTTTCCCCTCTAAGTTCTATTCTATTCGTACATTTCCAGGAAGAATAAACAGAGGATCGGAACAAGACGACATTCTAAGAAAAGATGTTACGGAATAGTTACAGTGTATCAGGTATTTACTACAACAGAGGCGTCAGGAGAGCGGACCGATCCTCTATAGACTCCATTGTCCCATCACATAAAGGCATATTTCACCAGAAACAATGACGACAATATGAAGAATGGCCAAGAGAGTCGCGAGGAGCAAGAGGCAGGTGTGAGCGGGAACAGCTGGACAAAAGGTAACCCGGCCTGCGGCCGATCACCAAAATGCAAGCAGATCACGGGCAGTTATGGAAACGACATCCAAATCCGTCAGCGGTATGCAAAGGCCGGACGCCGTCAATTACTCAGGTTTTACATTAACGTCATGTGCTCTGGGAAGAATCTATTCTGAGCTACGAAACGTCCGTAATTGTAGAAACAGCCGGAGATTTATTTCTCTGCTGCAATCTGATGGATGAGACCAAGAGGACCTGGCTAGAGATGGCGGCTGTATAGCAAGGGGGCAAGGGCCGCTGGTCTACACCTGAGCCGAGACAAAAAAGTAGAGTACGACCCAAACACTTCAAGAACGTCAATGTTCAAACGGTTCAATGCGTTGATGGAGGAGGAGAGGGAGGGAGAACGGAGATCACTCGGGGCACAGCCACCACATGCCATATCCAGCGAACCTCGAAACCCATCACTGGATGCTACCCTTATAAAACTCATCCCACAATGACATGCAAATATCTTATTACAATTTATATTTAACAATCCAAACTACAGCAGTATCCAGCGCTTCAATGGAGTCCTTTTCGCAGTGTCCTTCGTGCTGCGCATGCACGGAGTCCTTTTCGCAGTGTCCTTCGTGCTGCGCATGCACGGAGTCCTTTTCGCAGTGTCCTTCGTGCTGTGCATGCACAGAGTCCTTTTCGCAAAGTCCTTTGTGCTGCACGTGCACGGAGTCCTTTTCGCAGCGTCCTTCGTGCTGCGCATGCACTGAGTCTTTTTCGCAGTTATTCATGCGGCACATGCAGTCGTTTTGGCAGTGTCCTCCGTGCGACGCATGCACCAGCCTCCATCAAATTTCCAAGGTCATCGGCTTTATGACACAATCAAGATAATGATTCCCCCAAAAAAGTTAGATGGGAACCTGAACAAAATGTACTTCTGCGCCCATAAAAGTGAAAAAGACACTGCGCATGCGCCGGGTCACCACGCGCCTGATTCACTAAGACCAGTTTGCGCCAACCACAGCAGACATTTTTCCAACCTGACAGATCACATTTTAGTTTGGGAAAGGTCTTCCTAAACCTTTAGTTATTGATCCCCACTACAGTAGTTACCAGCACATGTGCAACGTGCCTTTGTGGACGGAGGAACCAATTTTGTGCTGCCCATGCACCAGTCTACACCCGACCCTCAGTCATTAGTTTTAATCGCTGATGTTTCAGGATAGAGATCCCTAAAATGAGATGGAGACCGATGCATGCACAGAACAAGGGTAAATATTCCGTGCATTCGCGGTGTCCGCACTGCGGCCGGTGGATGATTCAGCAGGTGTCATCCACATTAACAAAGAGTTGAGAACCGAAGATGCAGATTTCACCACCTGTTTTTTCCCTTCTACAAAGTAAAGGGCGAAATGTGCAGGAAATCCGGAGCAGTTTTTTTTTTTACTGCCCATTCTGCATCTCTATAGGGAATAGCGCTTCCTTGTTTTTGCAAAACTAACAGCTCCTGGGTCTCTGACAAAGAAGAGGAGAAGGCTCCGCAGAGCAGACACACCATGGCTGTGCAGCAGTGTCAGTGTGCATGCAGTACCTGGCCCGGAGATTACTGCAGGACTTGCGATGATTAGCCTTCAGATGCAACGCTCGCCTTTCCGGGGCCGATATATCAGGCTGCAGTGATCATATACTGCTCCATCTGAATATGGCCTGGATAATATTGTACAGCTTAGCTTCCTCTGACCTACATAATGGGATCCCTGCCCCCACCGACCTTACTACCGCTGTAGCATCCACCCATACAGCAGGAAATTACATGATGTTGTGTGGCCATTCCAAGCGGAGTTCCCTTACAGCAATGGTTCCTTTACACAATCTATGGGGAAATGTCGCCAAGATGTACAAATCTCGGCAAGACGAAAGCCTGCAAACCTCCGATTCAGAGACATAGGAAACAGTGACCTCTGATCGCCGAGGATCAGACCATCAGCAATGGGTCCCCAACTAGACAAGACGTCATCCGGATGGCAAATAGAAAGTTCTTTATTTGCTACGGAGTGTCACCATATGTATCAGATAAACATGGAGGATAGAAATCCGAGAGAGACTGACTCCGGTGCAGGGTCCTACTCAGTCCCTGACACCCATCGGTGCACTCTCCTACAAGGATGGTTGTCATACACTAGTACGACCGCCCACTGGACTCCTAAAGCTTATCTAGCAAGAAAAGCTCATCTTCCCATACTCGCAGATGAGATGGCAAGTAGACCAGGACAGGTTGCAGTAAATGCAGACAGAAGTGTCCGCTGGGCGGCTCCCCTCCGGCTGAGTGATTTTTATGGAGGGCTCTGTGCACCGTATATATATATACAGTGGGGCAAAAAAGTATTTAGTCAGTCAGCAATAGTGCAAGTTCCACCACTTAAAAAGATGAGAGGCGTCTGTAATTTACATCATAGGTAGACCTCAACTATGGGAGACAAACTGAGAAAAAAAAATCCAGAAAATCACATTGTCTGTTTTTTTTTCATTTTATTTGCATATTATGGTGGAAAATAAGTATTTGGTCAGAAACAAAATTTCATCTCAATACTTTGTGATATATCCTTTGTTGGCAATGACAGAGGTCAAACGTTTTCTGTAAGTCTTCACAAGGTTGCCACACACTGTTGTTGGTATGTTGGCCCATTCCTCCATGCAGATCTCCTCTAGAGCAGTGATGTTTTTGGCTTTTCGCTTGGCAACACGGACTTTCAACTCCCTCCAAAGGTTTTCTATAGGGTTGAGATCTGGAGACTGGCTAGGCCACTCCAGGACCTTGAAATGCTTCTTACGAAGCCACTCCTTCGTTGCCCTGGCGGTGTGCTTTGGATCATTGTCATGTTGAAAGACCCAGCCACGTTTCATCTTCAATGCCCTTGCTGATGGAAGGAGGTTTGCACTCAAAATCTCACGATACATGGCCCCATTCATTCTTTCATGTACCCGGATCAGTCGTCCTGGCCCCTTTGCAGAGAAACAGCCCCAAAGCATGATGTTTCCACCACCATGCTTTACAGTAGGTATGGTGTTTGATGGATGCAACTCAGTATTCTTTTTCCTCCAAACACGACAAGTTGTGTTTCTACCAAACAGTTCCAGTTTGGTTTCATCAGACCATAGGACATTCTCCCTAAACTCCTCTGGATCATCCAAATGCTCTCTAGCAAACTTCAGACGGGCCCGGACATGTACAGGCTTAAGCAGTGGGACACGTCTGGCACTGCAGGATCTGAGTCCATGGTGGCGTAGTGTGTTACTTATGGTAGGCCTTGTTACATTGGTCCCAGCTCTCTGCAGTTCATTCACTAGGTCCCCCCGCGTGGTTCTTGGATTTTTGCTCACCGTTCTTGTGATCATTCTGACCCCACGGGGTGGGATTTTGCGTGGAGCACCAGATCGAGGGAGATTATCAGTGGTCTTGTATGTCTTCCATTTTCTAATTATTGCTCCCACAGTTGATTTCTTCACTCCAAGCTGGTTGGCTATTGCAGATTCAGTCTTCCCAGCCTGGTGCAGGGCTACAATTTTGTTTCTGGTGTCCTTTGACAGCTCTTTGGTCTTCACCATAGTGGAGTTTGGAGTCAGACTGTTTGAGGGTGTGCACAGGTGTCTTTTTATACTGATAACAAGTTTAAACAGGTGCCATTACTACAGGTAATGAGTGGAGGAAAGAGGAGACTCTTAAAGAAGAAGTTACAGGTCTGTGAGAGCCAGAAATCTTGATTGCTTGTTTCTGACCAAATACTTATTTTCCACCATAATATGCAAATAAAATGAAAAAAAACAGACAATGTGATTTTCTGGATTTTTTTTTCTCAGTTTGTCTCCCATAGTTGAGGTCTACCTATGATGTAAATTACAGACGCCTCTCATCTTTTTAAGTGGTGGAACTTGCACTGTTGCTGACTGACTAAATACTTTTTTTCCCCACTGTATATATATACACACACACACACACACACAGAGCAAACTCTGATGCCTTCCAGCAGCATCTCAAGTGTCGTGTCCTGGATCTGGACCGTCGGCTGCTGCGCCGTGCACAGGCGTTGTCCTGATGAAGGGTAGAGGAGTAGTGACTGGTACGGTTTGTAACCAGAGAACGCTGAGTGATACCAGACAAGTCTCATCTAAGTAACCCAATCTACAAGTGAATCCGCGCTGCCAGGACACGCAGGAATGTGGAGTAAACACCGGCGGATCCTCACACATCATAAACTCATCACAGTGGACAGATCTTATACGCAGACCACACGCAGCGACTTTCAGATTGGTGCCAAGGCTAAAGCGAGACAATGGCGCAATGCCCGACACCTGGGAACGCGGCACGTAACATCGGAGAATGAAAAGCTTCTGTGGCAATGACGATCGATATTGTAGGAGACGGCGATAACGGCGCAAACTGTGCACACGTTAGACCGCCCGCAGCTTACAAAACCTGTGCCATATCTGGCTCCTGACCTTGGCGCATTTTACGCCTTTTTGAAAAAAAGTGTCTGGATAAAAAGAAACAAAGCAAAAAATGTTGGCGCCCATCATAAATGAAATTTCTGCCAGAATTCATCCACCTTGGACAATTCATGGCATATCCACAGCTAAAATGAGGGTCCCCAGACCACCAATCCGCCTGGAGGGGCATCCATTTTTATTTCCGCAACCCCCATTGAAATAAAAAGAGAGCTGACGACTTGTGTCTATCAGACATTCCTGGGATATCCGGTACCATAACCATCCATGGTTGGAATACCCCGAAGCCGCAGTAAACACACCGGCTAATTATCGCTTTCCAATGTGTCCTATTTGGGGTCCCGGCGCGATAGGTGATGGGTGCCCCCATTTATCAATATGTGAGTAAGGGTGCACCAAACATATAGAGCCAATTTAAACTCTGGCTTGACTTAGACTTTTTGATAATCATTACATTCGCTGTGAAATAAATATATCAACTATTGCTACACGTAAACATCGCTGATGATGGTTACTGCAGGCCAAAAAAAATTGGCGGGAAAATGTAGCTGGCGATGGGAAAAATGTCTTCTCCTGTGCGTATTCCGAAGTGACAACCTCAAGATTAGGGCAATTTAAAAGGAGTGTTGACCCCTAACGATCGTTGACAGTCTGAGTTTTCGGACCCCTGCAAATCCAAAGAATGAATTGGACCCAGCTTTAATCTATCACTGTGTCCCCTTTAAAGTTCCGGCCTGCAAAGAAGAACTCCCAGACCTCCGGTGATTCTTAAAGGGGCTGTCCAGTCTCAGAAAAAAAATCTGGACCCCGAAATTCCCCTCCTGTGAGCCCTGTGTGACTAGTCAGCATGTGACCGGAAATTGGAAGGGATGTTAAAGCTTGGCGAAACGCCATCATTTACTAGGATACGTGGAACCGGTCACCTGTCCCGTAGACAATGAATGGAGCAGAAGTGAGCATGCTCGACCATCGCTCCATCAAAGGGGAGTGGGAATCGGTGCTGGTCCCAGTGGTCGGAGCTACTATCCTGTGAATAGGTAATATATTGACATGCTGGGTGAACCCGTGGGAAGCCAACCCCAGCAGAGGCGGCTGCGGCATACATGTGGCATCCAGAAAAATGAATGAATGGCCGCCCTTGTAGTTGATGGACAGCTCGAGTCCGCCTGAGAGATAATCCACCATAACCCCATTTTATACAGATGCCAAAAAGGACAACCCCTTTAAGGCACAGCTTGGCAAATGTGAAGACAGCGCCTCCTCTTTATTGTAACGTAGGTCCTAAGCTAAAAGAAAACTTACAGATCAAGCACATACAGCGACCTGACGAAATATGGTCAGGTGGGTCGTGCCCTTCCATCGGCCCCCACAGGGGATGATGCGTTATTTCTGTGTTTTCATTGAAAGAAAAAGCCGTTGCAAAATAAAAATCCCCAAAACCACAGAAGTAAAGGAACAGATGAGGCGAGCCCGTGTTGTGACGGCGTGGGGGCAAGCGAGGACTTGATCCCACCCTACTGTAACAGCTTGTGCCAGTTCCACGCTGCTCGGTGTATGAATAGACGTGATCGTGCCCCGCAGGGTCCGGCCGTCTGGAGCAGCAACATTTGGGATCTGCCAAAAAGATGAGCCGGCACCTCTCCGGATATCTGCCTCTGGAAATGTAATCTGACAACTGGGTCACGCTCTTACTGGTTGTGACACGGTCCGATCAGATGGTGAGGATCCGGATCCAGAGCAAACATGTCCTCGAGACCCTGGTCAGAAGTCAGCGGCCGCAGGATCAGTGATCGTACCTGATCGTGTTCCTGGCGCCTCTTCTTAGTGACCCCGGTGCGATGTTATCCGCGCTTCATGCCGCAACAATGACACTGCGCAGGGCTCCAGTCTGACCACCGGACCGACCACACAGCTGCAAATCTTCCTGCTCAACTTTGCTGATACATTTGTAGGAAGAAGAACAGAGGAGCAGAACAAAGCGAGATCCAGGAAGAGATGTCCGTGCGGGACTGACCTGCTGCGGAACCTCTGCATCGGCAAACACCGCCAAGGCGTGCACTGCAGAAATGCTACAAGCGTAGAAGGACGGTGCAGGTCAATGTCCAGCGCGGATTTCTCCGCAGCGAGGGTGATATTTCTTAATGTCCACTTTCCCGCCACCATAAAAAGTAGCTGATCTTCTAACATCTCACCCCATGTGGATTCATCCATAGGGCGACACAGGGGACAGCGGCACAAACAGGAAGGCTGGGTGACAACGCACGTGGCCGCCGTTACAGAAAGGTTGTCAGACAGACTTCTCCGATAAAGACATAATCACAATTTACAGGTCATTTTCCATCATTTTATTGCTTCGATGGACCTAAAAAAAAAAAAACAACACCGTTTTGTGCCTTCAGCTCCTATGCAGACCAGTGCGTCTCCGTGGTGACAGACTACAAACAAGCCTCGTGTAGTCAGACTCCGCTATAGAAGATAGCTGGGGAGAGGATGACTGCGGACTCCGACTACACAACATCCGCTCGTAGTCTGCTCCCATGGAGACGCGTAATTATGCGCAGGAGCTGGATACACCAAACGAAAGGACATGTTTCATGAAAACTACTTGCAATTATTTTCTTTTGTCTTAGATACAGAACATGGGAAAAAAAAAAAGTTTATTTCAAGGTTTTAGAGTTAAAAACGGTTTGCCCTGGGATGGCGGCCAGCAATCCAGCAAATGTCCTCCACCCCCCATGATCAGTACCGGGGTTCTCTAAAGATACCTAAAGACACCGCACATGAGGAAGCCCTGGGCTGGAGAGGGAACTAGGGTGACCTCTCACACCCACCTGTTCTCCTAAAAAGACAGAGGCGATGGAGAGCGTCTGTGCAGAGTAAACAGTGTCACTCCGACCCCCCATGTGTGTCGCCCCGAAGAAACAGGAAACGCCGTGACAGGCGGAACAATAGAAGACGTTGGAGAGACTGACTAATTCACATCAGGCTTTATGACTGATCGCTGAACAAGAAAACATGATTCCTACACACCTGACCCCGTGATGGATCGCCAGACATGTCTGTGCTTGCAAAAGTTTCAATCCCCCCCCACCCCCCCAAAGATAAAGTCAAGTTCTGAAACACTAAATACTATACTCAATGCACAATGTGCTGCTGCCTCCGAAATTCTACAAAGATACCAGGACAAATTCAGTAACAAGTCTAGAGACCCCCGGTGACCAGCACCGGACCTCGACCACATAGCCAACTTACTGAGAAATAAGCCCCAAGCCTGAAAGCAGGTGAGCCAAAACCCAGTCCATTGCAGAACTACAACTCCCAGCGTTTCCTGAGTCACAACATCATCAGTTCTGTGAAGTGAAAGGACTGACTGATGATTTCAATATCCAAACCAGCCCCCTTCTTCATCCTGACCAGCGAATAAAAGGGGGGATGACTGATGATTTCAATAGCCAAACCAGCCCTCTTTTTCCATCCTGGCCAGTAACATAAATGGGGGCTGGCTGACTTCATTTATACAGTCAAACCTTCCTCCTTTTCTGTCCTGTGAATATAGAAGGGGGATGGCTGCCCCCATCAATAGCCAAACCAGCCCCCTTCTCCTTCCTGGCTAGTGATAAAGGGGGCAGACTTCATTTCCATAGCCAAAACAGCCCCCTTATCCTACTTGGCCAGTAAACATAGATGGGGGCTGGCTGACTTCATTTCTAAAGCCAAAATCAGACCCCTTTTTCTGTCCTGTGAATAGAGAAAGGGGCTGGTTGCCCCCATGATTAGCCAAACCAGCCCCCTTCTCCTTCCTGTCCAGTGATTAGAAAAGGGGGCTGGCTCAGTGATCATTTCGAACACATGTACAAGATTTTTTATATTTATAAGTAGACAATCCCTTAGGCCTGTTTCACACTTCCGTTTTTTCAAATCCGTCAAAATCCGTTGGTTTCCGTAAAAAAACGGATCCGCCATTTTTTTGCAGGATCCGTTTTTTTTGTCCCATAGACTTCCATTAGTGGTTACCGCGGATCCGTCAAAAAAACGGATCCGTTTTTTTAAAAACGGATCCGTTTGCATCAGTTTCCGTCAAAAAAACGGAAACGGATCCGTTTGGCGGACACAAAAACGGAAGTGTGAAACAGGCCTTAGACGGGTGTAAAAGGGTGTGTTCCTTTTCAAAAGTTTTTTTTTATTATTGTTTGTTCCATTGGAAAAAAAATCACCTATCTTTTGTGTCTACAGTTTCTATGCAGTTATCTGTCTCCATGGTAACAGACTACAATCCAAACTTACGTACCGTAGTCGGATCCTGCAGTGTTGTGTAAAAGGTGCCCCTGAGGCATGTCGGCCATCACTCCAAACGTCCCCTTAGTCTGGATCCAAGAGGACATATTGAAAAATGGCTCTTGAGTAGAGACGTGCTGTAGTTCCCCCAGGCACCGATCTGCAGGAACAGACTAGAAGGGAAACACCACCGTCGATCCTTTGATCTAAGGATTGGCGGGTGGTCCCGGAGATTGGACCCCCCCCCTCATAGTAAAGTGGTGGCACATCCTATCAATAATCCATGATGTTACTATATCAGAATACCCCATTCTATTTCTTTGTTCCTGTCCCTAAAAGGCAGAAATCTCGGGACTTTTTAGGGACCAGCGTAAAGACAATGAAGCCGCTTCGAGTCCTATTAATGGCGAGAAACGTCAAGGACTAAGCGCCGTCAACATACAATTGAGCCGCCTGTAAGAAACTGGCCCAAAACTCGGGGCGCAAAAGTAACCGGAGAATAAAGTGCATCCACAAAGACGGACTCCACTTTCGAGATATTTGTTTGTAGCTGCCCGTGAAAAGAGACGATCAGATCGCAGGATGTCCAATCACTGGTTATTCAGCCCACAGTGCCCCCGCAGGAAAAATGAAGCATTACACCCTGTCCAATTATAACAGCAGGCTGCCTGTGTAATGCACAAACCCGACAGGTCCTCCAAACTACGGAAACATTTTGTAGTCGCACTACACAATGGCTTTTAAAAGTTTGTTGAATACGGAATGCCAGAAACCTACCGTATTAAATGCAGGGTTAAAAAAAAAAAGTCGCCTTAACTCTACTGGCTGTTTTAAAGGTGTTGTATAATGACAAAAATGGCTGCTTTCCTCCATTGTAACAAGGTTGCGTGTGGCATTTCACTTTCACTTCAATGGAGCCGAGGTGCAATTCCAGAAACAACCTGAAGGCAGGGGTGGTGCTGTTTCCCAAAAAAAAAAAAAAAAAAAAGACAGCCATGTTCAGCTAATCTCATACAGCCTCTTTAGACATCTAAGAACCCCAACAAACAACACCTTAAATCTCAGCTACCTGGATTCCTGCAGAAGTGAAAAGTGATAGAGAGGGAGCACTGGAGTTTACTGCAGTCACAGGTGATTTTCTGGTATTTTTGTTTCGCATCTTTAAGAAAACAGAAAACGTAGCCGATTCTCAGATCTTCCATTGTCACTTACGAGAGGTCATTCACGTCCCGGGTTTTGTTACGTTGAAGTGTGTGCATGACATGGAATGACCAAGAAGGTCACTAGAGAGAGTGACAAATCTAAAACGGCAAGTCAGGATGAAAAACAGCCGCGGTGGTTGCACACGCTCACTGCTGCTCCTTTCACACAGTAGACTTTGCGATCCTCAATCATGGGATTGATGGTGGTCGGAGCGGTCAGATTCTCAGCATCCATACATTTAGAATTTCTGCTGTAAAGACGACCTGTCCCTTGTCATAAATATGTATTTTTATTTTTTTTTTTTTACTTTGTGTAAATGTCGCTATTCTTCTGAATCCGGCGATATTTTTCTTTTTTTCCTGTGCATCTCCGTTCCTAAGATAGGGTACTCTCTTCCCTGTATATAAATCTAGTCTTGATAGCCAAGAGGGCGTGGTCCACAATAAACCACACCTACTTACCTAAGAAGACTAGATTTATAAACCGAAATAAGAGGCCATATCTGAAGAACGGAGGCACGCAGGAAGAAAGGAAAAAAATCGCCGGATTCAGGAGAACAGCGGCGTTTACACCGGGGTACAAAAATGACACATTTAGTGCAAGTCACTAGTTTCCTTTAACGCCATTAAATGCTTATTTTTTAGGTTTAACTAAACGCCACCTTGATTGTATGATACACTACTGCTTATAGCAGCGTCAATCTGATATCAGGTAATTATGAGCCTGGGTCAATAACGTTCAGGAAAGTTAGGGAGTCATGGTTAGGACATGGTTAATGTCCTGTTCTCACCGGGTTAACTTTTGCCGGCCTCTCTTTGGATCTGGGAGGGGTATATATACTCACTCCAGACTAGGATTCCCTGTCAGCTACACTGTTATTCTGGCTGTGTATCTGACCCCCCTGGTGTGCTTGTAAACTGCGTTGCTTGTTTGATTCCCGTGTATGACCCGGCCTGTCCCCTCACTCTGTTCTGTCTCACGTTTTGGCACTATCGTCTTCTCTGGTTCTGACCACCTGGCTTGGCTATTGTTACTCCGTTACAGTTTGTCCCTGTTGTACCATCCATTGCCCGTTCTGGTTTTCTGATCTATTGCTACGTCCTGACTATCCGCTCTGTCTAACCTTTTGGTACTGTCCTGCTATCTCGTGCTTTGACCCGACTTGATCTGGTTTACTTCCCTGTCTATGCCCCTTGGTAACATTGCCCTGTAGTTACCTTTCTAGGAGTTTCCCTGCAGCTCCTAGCTCTGTGGAGCTTAGGCCACGCCCCCAGCAGTCACGTGCTTCAGGTCCTGTTAGCCTGGAGCACGCATCGTCCCCGCTGCTGTCCCGCTCCACAGGTATCTTTGAGCACGGTTTTTGTACTCAGGACACGCGCACTGGCTCAGTGAGCAAGTGCAGTGCAGGGTTCCTGACATAGGGATTATAATGGATTGTGAACTATTTGGACAACCCCTTCTTAAGTACTATATTCCCAGTTGTAAAATAAAAATACCCTATACAGGCGCCGCTCCAGCGATGTCGGCGCCATGTTTACGATTTATGCAATTCTGCAAGAGAATCTGTAAAGTGTATTTTGCAGCAATCAATAATAAGCTTTAGGGAATTTCCTCCACAGACACAAGTCCAACGTTCCAGGGTGTGAAGAAGATGGAAGGATCGGGATCATTGCACCGAGATCTCAGAGAAACCCAGTGCAATACTGAGCGCTTCTCACCGTCAGTTCTCATCCGGCGGTTTTATTGCAGAAATAGTTGAATGACTGCACTATCTAACTAAATGGAGCTTGCAGAAATCTGTACACCCCCTGCAATCAACAGGGTGTCAGTAATGCTACTACTATTAAAGGGGGCCCCGTCCGCTCTCCTGGCAAGTTCATTTTACTAAATACTTGCACCCCCCTAATACAAGAACTCTGGAGTATCTTTTTCCTAGAATTCTGCTTGATACATTTCCAAGTGGGTATTCCCATTCCTCTGGTCACTCACAGGGGCGAGTTCTACACAATCCGGCATTATCCGCTCTGACTGGACAATGTGATATTGTCCTAGGACACGCCTCCGACTGGCAACACGCCCAGTTGTCAATTTATTCCTGCTTTTCCAGGAGGAACAACAGAGTTATAAGGAATTGCTTTAGGCTGTGCGCATACGCTGCGGATTCTGCTGCGGATCGATCCGTGCGGATTTTCAAAATCTGCAGGTCAAAAGACCAGCGGTTTAAATGCGGATTATCCTGCGGTTTTACCATCTCCACAATGAAGGAGATGGTAAACCGCTGTGGAATCCACAGAAAAGAATTGACATATCAATTCTTTCTGCGGTTTAGAAACCGCAGAAAATCCGCGCGGAAAATTCCGCAGCATCTGCACAACGGTTTCCATTTCCCATAGTGAATAATGGTACTGTACACCCCGCAAGGCCGGAACCGCAGTGGATTCCGCAGCGTGTGCACACAGCCTTAGAGTTGATACATTATCGAACACAAGTGTTTACGGAAACGGTCAGGAGAGGAGACAGGTCTTTCCTTAGAGTCTGGGGGATGAAAATATTTAATTAGAGCAATAGATTTCATTTAAAAAAAACCAAAGACATAAAACTTATCTGATTCTACTGTGCTTTTGGCCTCGGTTTACTTCTATGCAGCAGTCTCCACTATAGCAACACTGCTGAGGCCAGGGGGATTGGCTGCAGGGGTCATTAGCCTTTTGCTTCCTTTGGGCCAATTTCCGTTGTTCCTGGAAAACCCCTTTAAGATGTGGGAGGAGTACATGAAATTATTTTCCCAATTTCCTCTTGCTGGCACTGAAACCACCATGGCTACAGCCCGGTCACATCGCAGGCTATCACTCTGTGAATCCCCGCAATACATTTTTGCTGCACCGATACATTGTAGCAAACGATAATCTGCGCTGCTGAAGCATTGGGATAGCACTGAATGACCCTCCGACATTTCCAGCCTCCAATAATGTTTCCATTTACTTACAACAAGCAGAGATCTTGTAAATGTATAAGGGGTATTGCTATTTTACAAAATTGCCAGAATATGCCATCACTTTATGATCATTGGATCCCAGTGGGTGCAATGCCGGACCAGTTCTATGTACTATACTAAGTTCACTGGGGGGGCGCCGCTGCGCAGAATAACCGTGAAAACAAAGCAATGTGTTCACAAAATATATCTACTATACATAAAGGGGGATTCCAGCTGTAGCCATTCGTCACCTGCCACATCAGTGCAAAGCGCTGGCCTATTGCTGCTGCTCCATACACTGCTATGGGAGATACGGAGACAGTCAGCATGGTCGGACAATCAGAAGTTATCATCTCACCTGCGTCTGAAGAAGCGGAGCCCGCTGAAGGTCTTGACGCTGTGTCTCCGGCTGATGACAGCTCTGTCAGATTCAGGGGTCCTCTCCGAGCCGCTGGAGGCTGCCGAGCTGGTGTTGGCAAACTCCACATCCCCGTCCATCCCAGCCGGACCCCAAAAGCCAGGCAGCTCAGGGCTTCCTCAAGTCATGCTCCCGAGATAACAGACTGACCACTACTCTCACTCTCCTGCCTATACGACTAATGAAGAAGCAAGGATCCCTACACAGGACACCGAGCATTGCAGTGACACTGCAAACATTACCGTCAACGTATTCAAATGTTGCACAAGTATACACACCCACGCACTGCTCAAGTCTATAGGACAGAGCGAGAGCAGCCTGACAACTCCTACTGCCTCGGACAATCCACTATATGTGCACTGACGGAACTGCTCCCCCTAATGACAATACCCTGTACAGACAAGTATACGCGCCCCCTCTACTCACAGAACGAGTATACGCGCCCCCCTACTCACAGAACGAGTATACGCGCCCCCCTACTCACAGAACGAGTATACGCGCCCCCCTACTCACAGAACGAGTATACGCGCCCCCCTACTCACAGAACGAGTATACGCGCCCCCCTACTCACAGAACGAGTATACGCGCCCCCCTACTCACAGAACGAGTATACGCGCCCCCCTACTCACAGAACGAGTATACGCGCCCCCCTACTCACAGAACGAGTATACGCGCCCCCCTACTCACAGAACGAGTATACGCGCCCCCCTACTCACAGAACGAGTATACGCGCCCCCCTACTCACAGAACGAGTATACGCGCCCCCCTACTCACAGAACGAGTATACGCGCCCCCCTACTCACAGAACAAGTATACGCGCCCCCCTACTCACAGAACAAGTATACGCGCCCCCCTACTCACAGAACAAGTATACGCGCCCCCCTACTCACAGAACAAGTATACGCGCCCCCCTACTCACAGAACAAGTATACGCGCCCCCCTACTCACAGAACAAGTATACGCGCCCCCCTACTCACAGAACAAGTATACGCGCCCCCCTACTCACAGAACAAGTATTCGCGCCCCCCTACTCACAGAACAAGTATACGCGCCCCCCTACTCACAGAACAAGTATACGCGCCCCCCTACTCACAGAACAAGTATACGCGCCCCCCTACTCACAGAACAAGTATACGCGCCCCCCTACTCACAGAACAAGTATACGCGCCCCCCTACTCACAGAACAAGTATACGCGCCCCCCTACTCACAGAACAAGTATACGCGCCCCCCTACTCACAGAACAAGTATACGCGCCCCCCTACTCACAGAACAAGTATACGCGCCCCCCTACTCACAGAACAAGTATACGCGCCCCCCTACTCACAGAACAAGTATACGCGCCCCCCTACTCACAGAACAAGTACATGCATCCATAACAACAATACAAAGTGAAAAATAAGTATACACACCCCCTAATGACAACACCCTGTGCACAAGTATTTACACCCTTTGATGACAATAACCTGTGCAAATATATGTGCCCCTTAATAATACCCACTGCAAAACAAGTGTATGAAAATAACATGTACAAATGTAAGTGCACCCCTCAACGAAAACACTCTTTGCAAAACAAGTATAAACAAACCCTAATGACAAGACCCTGTGCACAAGTTTATGCACCCTCTATTGACAATAACCCATACACAATATATACATGTACCCCCTAATGATAACACCCAGTGCAAAACAAGTATATGTACCCCCTAATGACTACTGTGGAAAAATACGCACAACCGCTAAATTATAGCAGGCTAAAGACAGAACGTTACACGCGGACTCTGTGGGGAGTTGCACAAGTCTACACTATGTATTTTGCCAAAAATTGCTACATAGATGCCCACCAGCACTTCATGAAGGAGATTGCAGAAGTATACACACCCAAGTCATCACCACCTGCCCAGGCACAATACAGGCAGCATATTCCTAGAATGGATGCCTTATGCACTTGGTGCTGTAAACCAAGAAGCTGCCAAGCAAGCCCCATGAGAACATCCAGAGGACAAAGTGGCACCAAGCAAATCACCCAGTGCTGGGAGCAGGGTCAGCCATGCACCCCCTCACCGCCGGAGGCACAGGAGCCACACACGCCTGCCCAGCAGCAGCCTCACAGTGCCGGGGCAGCAGCAGCAGCTTCTCCTTCCAGGCTGTCACTTCCCAGCTCACAATAACAGGAGTCTTCCCCACCAGGAAGTGTCTGCAGAGCAGTGTGTGTCCTGGCAGGGCCCCCGCCTAGGTGTCCGCGCCGCTGCCTGCTTAGAGGTGGCACAGAGCATTGAGAGCAGGGTCCTGGGGAGCCACCTGTTGGCGCTGACAGATATTGCACCGATGCGTGTGTGATGGGAGGAAGGAGCAGTGTGACCAGGGAAACAAGTGCAAAACTGTGCAAGATATACAGCAACATGTGTGATGGGAGGAAGGAGCAGCGTGACCAGGGAAACAAGTGCAAAACTGTGCAAAATATACAGCAACATGTGTGATGGGAGGAAGGAGCAGTGTGACCAGGGAAACAAGTGCAAAACTGTGCAAGATATACAGCAACATGTGTGATGGGAGGAAGGAGCAGCGTGACCAGGGAAACAAGTGCAAAACTGTGCAAGATATACAGCAACGTGTGTGATGGGAGGAAGGAGCAGTGTGACCAGGGAAACAAGTGCAAAACTGTGCAAAATATACAGCAACATGTGTGATGGGAGGAAGGAGCAGCGTGACCAGGGAAACAAGTGCAAAACTGTGCAAAATATACAGCAACATGTGTGATGGGAGGAAGGAGCAGCGTGACCAGGGAAACAAGTGCAAAACTGTGCAAAATATACAGCAACATGTGTGATGGGAGGAAGGAGCAGTGTGACCAGGGAAACAAGTGCAAAACTGTGCAAAATATACAGCAACATGTGTGATGGGAGGAAGGAGCAGTGTGACCAGGGAAACAAGTGCAAAACTGTGCAAGATATACAGCAACATGTGTGATGGGAGGAAGGAGCAGTGTGACCAGGGAAACAAGTGCAAAACTGTGCAAAATATACAGCAACATGTGTGATGGGAGGAAGGAGCAGTGTGACCAGGGAAACAAGTGCAAAACTGTGCAAGATATACAGCAACATGTGTGATGGGAGGAAGGAGCAGTGTGACCAGGGAAACAAGTGCAAAACTGTGCAAGATATACAGCAACATGTGTGATGGGAGGAAGGAGCAGTGTGACCAGGGAAACAAGTGCAAAACTGTGCAAAATATACAGCAACATGTGTGATGGGAGGAAGGAGCAGCGTGACCAGGGAAACAAGTGCAAAACTGTGCAAAATATACAGCAACATGTGTGATGGGAGGAAGGAGCAGCGTGACCAGGGAAACAAGTGCAAAACTGTGCAAAATATACAGCAACATGTGTGATGGGAGGAAGGAGCAGTGTGACCAGGGAAACAAGTGCAAAACTGTGCAAGATATACAGCAACATGTGTGATGGGAGGAAGGAGCAGTGTGACCAGGGAAACAAGTGCAAAACTGTGCAAAATATACAGCAACATGTGTGATGGGAGGAAGGAGCAGTGTGACCAGGGAAACAAGTGCAAAACTGTGCAAAATATACAGCAACATGTGTGATGGGAGGAAGGAGCAGCGTGACCAGGGAAACAAGTGCAAAACTGTGCAAAATATACAGCAACATGTGTGATGGGAGGAAGGAGCAGTGTGACCAGGGAAACAAGTGCAAAACTGTGCAAGATATACAGCAACATGTGTGATGGGAGGAAGGAGCAGTGTGACCAGGGAAACAAGTGCAAAACTGTGCAAAATATACAGCAACATGTGTGATGGGAGGAAGGAGCAGTGTGACCAGGGAAACAAGTGCAAAACTGTGCAAAATGTACAGCAACATGTGTGATGGGAGGAAGGAGCAGCGTGACCAGGGAAACAAGTGCAAAACTGTGCAAAATATACAGCAACATGTGTGATGGGAGGAAGGAGCAGCGTGACCAGGGAAACAAGTGCAAAACTGTGCAAGATATACAGCAACATGTGTGATGGGAGGAAGGAGCAGTGTGACCAGGGAAACAAGTGCAAAACTGTGCAAGATATACAGCAACATGTGTGATGGGAGGAAGGAGCAGTGTGACCAGGGAAACAAGTGCAAAACTGTGCAAGATATACAGCAACATGTGTGATGGGAGGAAGGAGAAGTGTGACCAGGGAAACAAGTGCAAAACTGTGCAAAATATACAGCAACATGTGTGATGGGAGGAAGGAGCAGTGTGACCAGGGAAACAAGTGCAAAACTGTGCAAGATATACAGCAACATGTGTGATGGGAGGAAGGAGCAGTGTGACCAGGGAAACAAGTGCAAAACTGTGCAAGATATACAGCAACATGTGTGATGGGAGGAAGGAGCAGTGTGACCAGGGAAACAAGTGCAAAACTGTGCAAGATATACAGCAACATGTGTGATGGGAGGAAGGAGCAGTGTGACCAGGGAAACAAGTGCAAAACTGTGCAAAATATACAGCAACATGTGTGATGGGAGGAAGGAGCAGCGTGACCAGGGAAACAAGTGCAAAACTGTGCAAGATATACAGCAACATGTGTGATGGGAGGAAGGAGCAGTGTGACCAGGGAAACAAGTGCAAAACTGTGCAAAATATACAGCAACATGTGTGATGGGAGGAAGGAGCAGTGTGACCAGGGAAACAAGTGCAAAACTGTGCAAAATATACAGCAACATGTGTGATGGGAGGAAGGAGCAGTGTGACCAGGGAAACAAGTGCAAAACTGTGCAAAATATACAGCAACATGTGTGATGGGAGGAAGGAGCAGTGTGACCAGGGAAACAAGTGCAAAACTGTGCAAAATATACAGCAACATGTGTGATGGGAGGAAGGAGCAGTGTGACCAGGGAAACAAGTGCAAAACTGTGCAAAATATACAGCAACATGTGTGATGGGAGGAAGGAGCAGTGTGACCAGGGAAACAAGTGCAAAACTGTGCAAAATATACAGCAACATGTGTGATGGGAGGAAGGAGCAGCGTGACCAGGGAAACAAGTGCAAAACTGTGCAAAATATACAGCAACATGTGTGATGGGAGGAAGGAGCAGTGTGACCAGGGAAACAAGTGCAAAACTGTGCAAAATATACAGCAACATGTGTGATGGGAGGAAGGAGCAGTGTGACCAGGGAAACAAGTGCAAAACTGTGCAAAATATACAGCAACATGTGTGATGGGAGGAAGGAGCAGCGTGACCAGGGAAACAAGTGCAAAACTGTGCAAAATGTACAGCAACATGTGTGATGGGAGGAAGGAGCAATGTGACCAGGGAAACAATTGCAAAACTGTGCAAGATATACAGCAACATGTGTGATGGGAGGAAGGAGCAGCGTGACCAGGGAAACAAGTGCAAAACTGTGCAAAATATACAGCAACATGTGTGATGGGAGGAAGGAGCAGCGTGACCAGGGAAACAAGTGCAAAACTGTGCAAAATATACAGCAACATGTGTGATGGGAGGAAGGAGCAGCGTGACCAGGGAAACAAGTGCAAAACTGTGCAAAATATACAGCAACATGTGTGATGGGAGGAAGGAGCAGTGTGACCAGGGAAACAAGTGCAAAACTGTGCAAAATATACAGCAACATGTGTGATGGGAGGAAGGAGCAGCGTGACCAGGGAAACAAGTGCAAAACTGTGCAAAATATACAGCAACATGTGTGATGGGAGGAAGGAGCAGTGTGACCAGGGAAACAAGTGCAAAACTGTGCAAAATATACAGCAACATGTGTGATGGGAGGAAGGAGCAGTGTGACCAGGGAAACAAGTGCAAAACTGTGCAAAATATACAGCAACATGTGTGATGGGAGGAAGGAGCAGCGTGACCAGGGAAACAAGTGCAAAACTGTGCAAAATGTACAGCAACATGTGTGATGGGAGGAAGGAGCAATGTGACCAGGGAAACAAGTGCAAAACTGTGCAAGATATACAGCAACATGTGTGATGGGAGGAAGGAGCAGCGTGACCAGGGAAACAAGTGCAAAACTGTGCAAAATATACAGCAACATGTGTGATGGGAGGAAGGAGAAGTGTGACCAGGGAAACAAGTGCAAAACTGTGCAAAATGTACAGCAACATGTGTGATGGGAGGAAGGAGCAGTGTGACCAGGGAAACAAGTGCAAAACTGTGCAAAATATACAGCAACATGTGTGATGGGAGGAAGGAGCAGTGTGACCAGGGAAACAAGTGCAAAACTGTGCAAAATATACAGCAACATGTGTGATGGGAGGAAGGAGCAGTGTGACCAGGGAAACAAGTGCAAAACTGTGCAAAATATACAGCAACATGTGTGATGGGAGGAAGGAGCAGTGTGACCAGGGAATCAAGTGCAAAACTGTGCAAAATATACAGCAACATGTGTGATGGGAGGAAGGAGCAGTGTGACCAGGGAAACAAGTGCAAAACTGTGCAAAATATACAGCAACATGTGTGATGGGAGGAAGGAGCAGTGTGACCAGGGAAACAAGTGCAAAACTGTGCAAAATATACAGCAACGTGTGTGATGGGAGGAAGGAGCAGCGTGACCAGGGAAACAAGTGCAAAGCTGTGCAAAATATACAGCAACATGTGTGATGGGAGGAAGGAGCAGTGTGACCAGGGAAACAAGTGCAAAACTGTGCAAAATATACAGCACCATGTGTGATGGGAGGAAGGAGAAGTGTGACCAGGGAAACAAGTGCAAAACTGTGCAAAATATACAGCAACATGTGTGATGGGAGGAAGGAGCAGTGTGACCAGGGAAACAAGTGCAAAACTGTGCAAAATATACAGCAACATGTGTGATGGGAGGAAGGAGCAGTGTGACCAGGGAAACAAGTGCAAAACTGTGCAAAATATACAGCAACATGTGTGATGGGAGGAAGGAGCAGCGTGACCAGGGAAACAAGTGCAAAACTGTGCAAAATATACAGCAACATGTGTGATGGGAGGAAGGAGCAGCGTGACCAGGGAAACAAGTGCAAAACTGTGCAAAATATACAGCAACATGTGTGATGGGAGGAAGGAGCAGCGTGACCAGGGAAACAAGTGCAAAACTGTGCAAAATATACAGCAACATGTGTGATGGGAGGAAGGAGCAGCGTGACCAGGGAAACAAGTGCAAAACTGTGCAAAATATACAGCAACATGTGTGATGGGAGGAAGGAGCAGTGTGACCAGGGAAACAAGTGCAAAACTGTGCAAAATATACAGCAACATGTGTGATGGGAGGAAGGAGCAGCGTGACCAGGGAAACAAGTGCAAAACTGTGCAAAATATACAGCAACATGTGTGATGGGAGGAAGGAGCAGCGTGACCAGGGAAACAAGTGCAAAACTGTGCAAAATATACAGCAACATGTGTGATGGGAGGAAGGAGCAGTGTGACCAGGGAAACAAGTGCAAAACTGTGCAAAATATACAGCAACATGTGTGATGGGAGGAAGGAGCAGCGTGACCAGGGAAACAAGTGCAAAACTGTGCAAACTATACAGCAACATGTGTGATGGGAGGAAGGAGCAGTGTGACCAGGGAATCAAGTGCAAAACTGTGCAAAATATACAGCAACATGTGTGATGGGAGGAAGGAGCAGCGTGACTAGGGAAACAAGTGCAAAACTGTGCAAAATATACAGCAACATGTGTGATGGGAGGAAGGAGCAGCGTGACCAGGGAAACAAGTGCAAAACTGTGCAAAATATACAGCAACATGTGTGATGGGAGGAAGGAGCAGCGTGACTAGGGAAACAAGTGCAAAACTGTGCAAAATATACAGCAACATGTGTGATGGGAGGAAGGAGCAGTGTGACCAGGGAAACAAGTGCAAAACTGTGCAAAATATACAGCAACATGTGTGATGGGAGGAAGGAGCAGCGTGACCAGGGAAACAAGTGCAAAACTGTCCAAAATATACAGCAACATGTGTGATGGGAGGAAGGAGCAGCGTGACCAGGGAAACAAGTGCAAAACTGTGCAAAATATACAGCAACATGTGTGATGGGAGGAAGGAGCAGTGTGACCAGGGAAACAAGTGCAAAACTGTGCAAAATATACAGCAACATGTGTGATGGGAGGAAGGAGCAGCGTGACCAGGGAAACAAGTGCAAAACTGTGCAAAATATACAGCAACATGTGTGATGGGAGGAAGGAGCAGTGTGACCAGGGAAACAAGTGCAAAACTGTGCAAGATATACAGCAACATGTGTGATGGGAGGAAGGAGCAGCGTGACCAGGGAAACAAGTGCAAAACTGTGCAAAATATACAGCAACATGTGTGATGGGAGGAAGGAGCAGCGTGACCAGGGAAACAAGTGCAAAACTGTGCAAAATATACAGCAACATGTGTGATGGGAGGAAGGAGCAGCGTGACCAGGGAAACAAGTGCAAAACTGTGCAAGATATACAGCAACATGTGTGATGGGAGGAAGGAGCAGCGTGACCAGGGAAACAAGTGCAAAACTGTGCAAAATATACAGCAACATGTGTGATGGGAGGAAGGAGCAGCGTGACCAGGGAAACAAGTGCAAAACTGTGCAAGATATACAGCAACATGTGTGATGGGAGGAAGGAGCAGCGTGACCAGGGAAACAAGTGCAAAACTGTGCAAAATATACAGCAACATGTGTGATGGGAGGAAGGAGCAGCGTGACCAGGGAAACAAGTGCAAAACTGTGCAAAATATACAGCAACATGTGTGATGGGAGGAAGGAGCAGCGTGACCAGGGAAACAAGTGCAAAACTGTGCAAGATATACAGCAACATGTGTGATGGGAGGAAGGAGCAGCGTGACCAGGGAAACAAGTGCAAAACTGTGCAAGATATACAGCAACATGTGTGATGGGAGGAAGGAGCAGCGTGACCAGGGAAACAAGTGCAAAACTGTGCAAGATATACAGC